>NC_092397.1:552500-637529 GCF_030028105.1 Mobula birostris | reverse complement strand
GGTGTTTAATTAGCCAGTACATCACTGCATTGCCTGAATCTCTCTCTCTCTCTGGCCTTACAGTGTGTGCATTTCTGGCTCTTTGCCTCCCTGCCTCGCAGTGTGGTTCCAACTCTGTGCGGACGCTAGAAGGGGCTCTCTCCCACAATCCCAGCCTATAGTAGCCTCATCCGTGCCCTTCCCGCTTCGCAGATCCCTTGTAATGGGTTCTGCGTGAATCCACACAGAGAACAGATCATAGGAGAGAGGGAGAGATGCAAGATGTGTCTGGTCCCTTCAGCTTCATTCTCCGACTGCTCCTGTGCTCATGTTCTCCAGCATTGAGGTCATTGTCAAAAACATCGACCATTATGGACACTCACCACCCAGGGCATCCTCCCTTCTCATTACTACCATCAGGGATGAGGTACAGGAGTCTGAAGGCCCACACTCAATCGTTTAGGAACAGCTGCTTCCCTTCTGCCATCTGATTTCTGAATGGACAGTCAACCCATGAACACCACTGAATAGCTTCGCTGTCTTTTTGCACTCCTTATTGACTTTATTTTTAAATAAATATATTTTTCTTACTGTAATATGCAGTAATTTTATGTATTGCACTGTACTGCTGCCACAAAACAAATTTCACGAAGTATCTCAATAATATTAAACCTGATTCTGATCTGACATACTGATGCCTTCTAAAACCTGTCGCTAACTTTGAACTTCATCCCTGTGTGAAGAGTTCTTCGGAACAGACTGACTGACTGACACAGGACCCTTCACTCACTCAGACCCTCCTCGACTCTGCTCAGTAATGGTGGCCCTTCAAAAACCGCAGGTTCTTCTCTCAGGGATCTGTTCCCAGTGTAGTCCCTGCTGAGATTATGTGATCTACGGTGGCCACTTGTCACAATCTCCCACTGTCCTCCTCATATCCAGCTTTCTCATCTTCGCCCTGACTTTATGTCTCAATGTACAAACCTTACTGGGTCATCTGAACCTCTGCCCATTGTAATGTGCCTCAAATCAGGAGGCAGTCTGAGGCGTCAGTTATTTAGGACTGACGAGAGGAGAAATTAGCCGAGATGGAATGACGGAAAAGACTCGATGGGCCAAATGACCTGATTCTGCTCCTCTGTCTTTTGGCCTGATTTCTCTGCTCTGAAGGTGATGATGCTTTGCAGTTTTCTGCCCAGGGGGTGGCTTAGACTCTGAGATAAAGCAAGGTTGATCCATTCCTGGACATCAAGGGAATGAAGGGATGCAGGGACAGGGACAGGGACAGGGACAGGGAAGGAGGGTGATGCTGCAGTAGATCAGCCAAGATCGTGTTCAGCAGTGGAGCAGTAGTGGAGTAGTAGTGGAGTAGTAGTGGAGCAGTAGTGGAGTAGTAGTGGTGGAGTAGTGGGGTAGTAGTGGAGTAGCAGTGGAGTAGTAGTGGAACAGTAGTGGAGTAGTAGTGGAGTAGTAGTGGAGAAGTAGTGGTGGAGTAGTGGTGGAGCAGCAGTGGAGCAGTAGTGGAACAGTAGTGGAGTAGTAGTGGAACAGTGGTGGAGTAGTAGTGGAGTAGTAGTGGAGCAGTGGTGGAGTAGTAGTGGAGTAGTAGTGCAACAGTAGTGGAGTAGTAGTGGTGGAGTAGTGGTGGAGCAGCAGTGGAGCAGTAGTGGAACAGTAGTGGAGTAGTAGTGGAGCAGTAGTGGAGTAGTAGTGGAGCAGTAGTGGAGCAGTAGTGAAACAGTTGTGGAGTAGCAGTGGAGCAGTAGTGGAGCAGTGGTGGAGCAGTTATGGAGCAGTAGTGGAGCAGTGGTGGAGCAGTTGTGGAGTAGTAGTGGAATAGTAGTGGAGTAGTAGTGGAGCAGTAGTGGAGCAGTTGTGGAGTAGCAGTGGAGCAGTTGTGGAGTAGTAGTGGAGCAGTAGTGGAGCAGTTGTGGAGCAGTAGTGGAGCAGTGGTGGAGCAGTTGTGGAGCAGTAGTGGAACAGTAGTGGAGTAGTAGTGGAGTAGTAGTGGAGCAGTAGTGGAGTAGTAGTGGAGCAGTTGTGGAGTAGTAGTGGAGTAGTAGTGGAGCAGTAGTGGAGCAGTAGTGGAGCAGTTGTGGAGCAGTAGTGGAACAGTAGTGGAGTAGTAGTGGAACAGTGGTGGAGTAGTAGTGGAGTAGTAGTGGAACAGTGGTGGAGTAGTAGTGGAGCAGTGGTGGAGTAGTAGTGGAGTAGTAGTGCAACAGTAGTGGAGTAGTAGTGGTGGAGTAGTGGTGGAGCAGCAGTGGAGCAGTAGTGGAGCAGTAGTGAAACAGTTGTGGAGTAGCAGTGGAGCAGTAGTGGAGCAGTTATGGAGCAGTAGTGGAGCAGTGGTGGAGCAGTTGTGGAGTAGTAGTGGAGTAGTAGTGGAACAGTAGTGGAGTAGTAGTGGTGTAGTGGTGGAGCAGCAGTGGAGCAGTAGTGGAACAGTAGTGGAGTAGTAGTGGAGCAGTAGTGGAGCAGTTGTGGAGTAGCAGTGGAGCAGTAGTGGAGTAGTAGTGGAGCAGTAGTGGAGCAGTAGTGGAGCAGTGGTGGAGCAGTTGTGGAGCAGTAGTGGAACAGTAGTGGAGTAGTAGTGTAGTAGTGGAGCAGTAGTGGAGTAGTAGTGGAGCAGTTGTGGAGTAGTAGTGGAGTAGTAGTGGAGCAGTAGTGGAGTAGTAGTGGAGTAGTAGTGGTGGAGTAGTGGTGGAGCAGCAGTGGAGCAGTTGTGGAGTAGCAGTGGAGCAGTAGTGGAGTAGTAGTGGAGTAGTAGTGGAGCAGTAGTGGAACAGTTGTGGAGTAGCAGTGGAGCAGTAGTGGAGCAGTGGTGGAGCAGTTGTGGAGTAGTAGTGGAGCAGTAGTGGAACAGTTGTGGAGTAGTAGTGGAATAGTAGTGATCAGCCACGTCTCACACAACCGCATTTCTGCGGGAGATGGGGCCTCTTTCTTCACCAGAAGAGCTATAGAACGAGCAGATCACAGGAGTAGGCCATTCGGCCCCTCAAATCTGTCCCACCATTCAGTATGATGGTGGCTTGTCTGCAGTATGTGCTAGTTCCCCACCACACTCAATTCCACCATCTTTCAAAAATATCTCCACCTCTTATACCGGGGGGCACAGTTTTAAGATGATTGGAGGAAAGCATCAGAGGAAGGCTTTTTGCACACAGAGTGGTGGGTGTGTGGAACACCCTGCCAGGGGTGGTGGGAGAGGCAGATATAGGAGCATTTAAGAGACTCTTGGATAGGCAGATGGATGATAGAGAAATGGAGGGCTGTGTGGTGGGGAAGGGTTAGAGTGAGCTTAGAGTAGGGTAAAAGGTCGGCACAACGTTGTGGGCCGAAGAGCCTGTACTATGCTGTAGTGTTCTTTGCTCTGTTTTGTAAACCACCACCACTCCACCAGAAGAAAATTCCAGAGATTTACCACCCTCTGTGTGCACTTGTGGTCACCCCCATATAGGCAATGTGTGACTGCAGTCATCCAGGTGTAGGGTATTGGGAGTGCGGGGGGGTAATGAGGGGGATACAGGGCTCGTGGGGTAGGGCTGTCAAGTTGACAGTTGTCTCTGATAGGAACGGAGGCATGTTTTATGATTTGTCTCGTTACATTACATGAAATGAGCCGTCCCGTTTGTAGAGAGGCTGGTGTCCTGGGGCAGCAACTGATGGAGGGGAGCCTGGTAATGTAATGTTTGTACCATCGATCACCAGTCAAGGCTCACTTCCCACCGTGGTGGGCCTTACGCTGTCTGTAAAGAATTTGTACATTCTCTCTGTGACCATGCGGGTTTCCTCCGGGTGCTCTGGTTTCCTCCCACATGCTCAGGTTAATAAGTTGTGGCCATGCTGTGCTGGTGCCCCCAGCACAATCCCCCCTGATCTGATTTGTCACAAACAATACACTTCACTGTCATGTTTCGATGTAAAAAGGGATTACAAAATATACCAGAATATTCTCCCCCACAAGGTGCTGGTGTCTGGATTTGGTCAGACTTGGGAACAGCTTCTTTCCAACTGTGATAAGACTGCTGAATGGATCCTGACCCGGATCTGGGCCGTACCCTCCAAATATCCGGACCTGCCTCTCGGTTTTTTTGCACTACCTTACTTTCCATTTTCTATTTTCTATTTGTGACTTATAATTTAAATTTTTAATATTTACTGTCAATTTGTAATCCAGGGAGCGGGAAGTGCAGAATCAAATTATCGCTGTGATGATTGTATGTTCTAGTATCAATTGTTTGGCGACAATGAAGTATAAAGTATTTCAGTGCCTGAGAGGGTGGGAGAGGAAGATACCCTCCCTGCATTGGCATAATTGATATTCAGAGCCTTGGGGCAAGCGAGATTGGCCACAATACCTCTCCCTCTGCCAACACAGACACAATGGGCCAAATTACAAGAAGGCAGTGGAGGCCTATTCTCTGGATTCTTTCAAAAAAGAGTTAGATAGAGCTCTTAAAGATAGCAGAGTGAAGGAATATGGGGACGAGGCAGGAAAAGGGTACTGATTGTGGATGATCAGCCATGATCACAGTGAATGGTGGTGCTGGCTCGAAGGGCTGAGTGGCCTACTCCTGCACCTATTGTCTGTTGTCTATTGTCTGTTACCTCAACTTGACAGCCGATTTTGGTGATTTCCAGCCCATGCTGAGGCAGACTACTTGGGTAAATTCTGTGATGAATCCTCTGGGTTGTGGACGGGGCCGGGACCTGCTGGTCAAAAGCAGAACGAAAGCCTACGCAATGGTATCCAAGTCACCTCTGGGCCAGGGTGGGTTCCTCCTGTGGCAGAGGCTCCAACCAGGCCAGGCTACCCACTTAACGCCGAAACGAGATCATTGGATTTCCGAGGTTGGTGAATCTTTGGAGCTGATGTTGTCCAGGGGTGGTGAAGCAGCCTTTCAATGTGCTGCAGTGAAAGTTTGGACAAACTTGGGTTGTTTTCACTGGAACAGGAGCAGAGAGACCTGATAGAGGTTTATAGATTAAGAGAGACACAAACAGAGTAGACAGACAGTATCTTTTTCCCAGGGTTGAAATGCCTAATACCAGAGGGCATACATTGAAGGTGAGAGAGGGTAATTCCAAAGGAGATGCGAGAGGCAGGTTTTTTACACAGAGAGTGGTGGGTGCCCAGAATGTATACCTGGGGTGGTGGAAGAGGCAGATACAATAGGGACGGGAGGGATGTTTAGATGGGCACATGAATGTGAGGAAAGTAGAGAGATATGAACATTGTGTAGGCAGGGGGATGGAGGGATTAGTTTAGTTGGTTATTAGATTACCAAGTTAATTGGTTGAGTATAACATTGCGGGCTGAAGGGCCTTTTCCTGTGCTGTACTGTTCCCTGTTCTAGATGGGCTGAAGGGCCATTTCCTGTATTGTACTGTTCTATGTTTTTAAGGCAGAGGGAGATGATTCTTGAAAGATTAAGGTGGTAGGTGGGAATGGGGAGCTGAGGTGACACTAGGCCAGTCACGATATGATTGACAGGTGGAGCAGGATTCGGGGACCAGGAGGTCTACCCTTGGTCCTCATTCAGGTAACCCCGAGTTTGTGATGCCCTGCACTGATCATCCTCAGGGCCTGAGGACCCATTGTTTCAGGGGGATAGAACCTAAGGTTTCCTAGGATGAGGTCTCTCCCTATCAAAAATGACAGGGGAATCTCATTGAAACCTAAGGAATATTGAAAGTCCTTGATAAACCGGGTACAGAGAAGATGTTTCCCTTAGTGGAGGAGTTAGGATCAGAGGGTACAGCCACAAAGTAGAGGGGTGTCCATTTAAAACAGAGACATTGCAAATGTCACTCCACTCTTTAAGAAGGGAGGAAGACAAAAGAAAGGAAATTATAGGCCAGTTAGCCTAACCTCAGTGGTTCGGAAAGTGTTGGAGTCTATTATTAAGGATGAGGTTTCCAGGTACTTGGAGACTAATGATAAAAAACGTCAAAGTCAGCATGGTTTCTGTAAAGGGAAATCTTGCCTGACATATCTGTTGGAGTTCTTCGAGGAAGTAACCAGCAGGGTGGACAAAGGAGAGGCCGTGGATGACATTAACTTGGATTTTCAGAAGGCACTTGATAAGGTGCTACACATGAGGCTGCTTAACAAGATAAAGTCCTATGGCTTTACAGGAAAGACATTGGCATGGATGGAGGAATGACTGACAGGCAGAAGGCAGCGAGTGGGAATAAAAGGGGCCTTTTCTGGTTGGCTGCCAGTGACCAGTGGTGTTCCTCAGGGGTCAGTATTGGGACCGCTACGTTTCACATTGTTTGTCAATGACTTGGATAATGAATTGATGGCTTTGTGGCAAAGTCTGCGGATGATACGAAGATAGGTGGAGGGGTAGGTAGTGCTGAGGAAGCAATGCGATTGCAGCAGGACTTAGACAGATTGGAAGAATGGGCAAAAAATTGGCAGATGGAAAACAGTGTTGGGAAATGTATGATAATGCAGTTTGGTAAAAGGATCAATCATGCAGACTATTATCCAGACCTAGAGGGCACGGCCTCAAAATTGAGGAGGAGATTATTTAGAACAGAGGTAAGGAGGAATTTTTTTAGTCAGTGAGCAGTGAATCTGTGGAACGCTCTGCCACAGACTGTGGTGAAGGCCAAGTCCATGGATATACTTAAGGTGGAAGTTGATTGTTTCCTGATCGGTCAGGGCATCAAAGGATACGGCGAGAAGGCAGGTGTGTGGGATTGAGTGGGATCCGGGATCAGCCATGATGGATTGGCGGAGCAGAACGATAGGATGAATGGTATAATTCTGCTCCTACGCCTTATTACTTACGGTCTTATGAGGAGGAATTTCTTTAGCCAGAGTGGTGAATCTGTGGAATTCATTGCCACAGGCAGCTGTGGAGGCAAGTTATGGGGTCTATTTAAGACAGGGGTTGATAGATTCTTGATTAGTCAGGGCATGAAGGGGTATGGGGAGAAGGCAGGAGATTGAGGTTGAGAAGGGCAATAGATCTGCCATGATGGAATGGTGGAGCAGATTTAATGGGCTGAATGGCCTATTCTGCTCCTCTCTTCTGGTCGTATTGTAGGCGAAATGAGGAAATCTGGCCCAGGAGAATGGCTGGCTCGTTATCCTGAGGCCTTGTTGTCTGAAAGTTCAAAGTTCAATGTAAATTTATTATCAAAGTGCACATACATCACCATATACAACCCCGAGATTCATTTTCTTGTGGGCATTCTTAATAAATCCATAAATAGAATAGTAACCAACACAAACTCAGTGAAAGACCACACCAGCTGTGCAAAAGACAACAGACAGTACAAATACAAAAATAATAGATAAACTTCGAGGGCAGGAGATGAAGAGTTCTTGGAAGTGTCGAGAGGGATAATGAAACTGCCATGGTGGAATGGAGGAAAAAAGACTCAAGGTGTTTATGGGAAGCTCTCGAGGTTGTGGGAACATTTGAATGAGGGGCAAGTGAAGCTGAGTGAGGTTATCCCTTTTGGTTTAAAAGCCTGATGGTTGAGGGGTAGTAACTGCTCCTGAACCTGCCGCCGTGAGTCCTGAGGCTCCTGTACCTCCTTCCTGATGGCAGCAGTGAGAAGAGAGCATGTCCTGGGTGGTGGGGGTCCCTGATGATGGATGCTGTTTTCCTGCGACAGCGCTCCGTGTAGATGTGCTCAATGGTGGGGAGGGCTTTACCTGTGATGGACTGGGCCGAACCCACCACCTTTTGTAGGATTTTCCATTCAAAGGTATTGGTGTTTCCATACCAGGCTGTGATGCAGCCGGTCAATATACTCTCCACCAGACATCTATGGAAGGTTGTCAGAGTTTTAGATGTCATGCCCAATCTTTGCAAACTCCTAAGGAAGTAGAGGTGCTGCTGACCTTTCTCCATAATTGCACTGATGTGCTGGGCCCAAGATAGGTCCTCTGAAATGGTAACACTGAAGAATTTAAATTTGTTGACCCTCTCCACCGCTGATCCTCCAGTGAGGACTGGCTCATAAGCCTCCAGTTTCCTCCTGAAGTCAATACTTAGCTCCTTGGTCTTGCTGCATTGAGTGAGAGGTAGTTGTTGTGTCACCACTCAACCAGATTTCCAGCCTCTCTCCTCCGATGCTGAGTTATCGCCCCCTTTGCACCGGCCTACCATATTGGTGACATCAGCAAACCTGAGTATGGTCAAGTCCCTGGATAGAGGAAGAATCTTGTATGTCTACCCTCAGTGACTTGTGTTTTTTCTCAGTCTTGTGAACCCACTGAGCCGCAGATTACTTGACTGACTTGTCTTGACTGTAACTGCTTCAGGCCTCAAATCATTGCTGGCTTTAAGAGATCTCCTGGTTGGTGGGCTGTGATTGGACACTGGAACAGAAAGCTATGGACCCCAACCAGATCTGGTCGGGTGCTTGGAGACAGAGGATGGTGATGAGGGGACGCTGTGTTGCCACGTCCAAAGTTCAGTGTAAATTTATAATCAAAGTACATAAACGTCACCATATACCGCCCCGAGATTAATTTTCTTGCAGGCATTCACAGTCGAACAAAGAAATGCGATAGAATCAATGAAAAACTACACACAAAGACTGACAAACCAACCAACGTGCAAAAGAAGACAAATTGTGCAAATACAGAAAATGAATAAATAAATAATATTGAGAACATGAGTTGTAGAGTCCTTGAGAGTGAGTCTGTGGGTTGTGCTCAGAATTGAGGTGCTTGGAGTTCTCCACGCTGGTTCAGCAGTCTGATGGTTCAGTGGTAGGTAATAACTCTTGGACTTGGTGGTGTGGGACCTAAGACTCGTGTACCTCCTTCCTGATTTAGCAGCAAGACAAGAACACAGCCTGGGCTGTTACCCCGAGTTCCTGTAGCACTCCACCCCTGAGCAGGGCGGGCTGTGTTCCCTTTGTCCTCCTGAACTATCCAAGGGTGGATGCCGTCGGAACGGGGTCTTGCTGCTTTTGGGTTGTCAGCTGCCTTTCCTGCATAATAACACGACTGCACTTTCAAAGTTCTTCAGTGGCTGAAACCACAGGGACACCCCCGGGCTCTGAGATGTTCGCGTCTTCCTTTATAATAAATTAAACTGTTCAAAGAAAATGAGATAAAGCGCGTCATCTTTTAACGCCCCGAGGATGATTCGTCCAGGTGCTGCTGCGAATGGTGTCCAGGAGATTAATTTTTAATTCCTGGGGGCCCTGGTGCTGGTGACTGAGGGAGAGTGTTCAGATGTTTTTGAGAAATGAAAGGCTCTATGTAACGGTGTGGTGCCGGGCTGATGTGATGCTGCCGAGTGAGGGTGACGTCAAGCAGATGGAGGTTCAGGGACTTGAATGCCGACGAGCTCTGTGATTGCAGGTTATGCCGCCCCTGCAATCACAGCCATTCTCAGATCTCAGTGGGGAGGACAAGCGGGCAAGCAGGGGATTAGCCGATGGGATGATACTGGGCTGCCACTGATGCTCCAGTGGTAAGAGCTGTCGCTGTAATCACAGCCCCGGGAATGTCCACATCACTCAGTGGAGGCTCACTGTCAAACCAGCCTTCAGATGGGGTTTAATTTGCTCCCGTCTGCTTCTCAGCACAGACTATTGGGTCTGTGCACTGACCCCAGATCACATACTGCATTGAGGTAGAACAATAACAGAATGCACAGTAAAGTGTTATAAAACATAGACATTACACAACAGTACAGGCCCTTCGGCCCACGATGTTCTGCCGACCTTTTAACCTACTCTAAGATCAATGTAACTCCTCCCTCCTAGGTAGGCACCTTTACCTCCACCTCCACCCTAACACACCCTCCACTCTCTGTGTAAAGAACAGAACTCTGACATCCCCCTGTACTTTCCTCCAATAACCTTAAAATTGTGCCCCCTCGTATTCATTTCCACCCTGGGGAAAAGTCTTTGGCTGTCCACTTGATCTATGCCTCTTATCATCTTGTACACCTCTGTTAAGTCGAAGTTCAAAGTAAAATTTATTACCGTGGTACATACATATCACCACATATAACCCTGGCATTCTTTTTCTGTGGGCATACTTTTGCGAATGATTGTGGAACGAGGTCTGGAAAAAAAAAGACATTAACATGTGCTTTCTGGATTACGACAAAGCTTTTGACCGAGTCAATCATGAACAGCTGGTCAACTGCCTGAACTCATTGGGGCTGGATGGGCAAGATGTTCGACTGATTGCGAGTCTGTACTGGCATCAGAAGGCAGTAATAAGAACTAGTGGTGGGAATTCACCGGAAGTTGAGATCCAAAAAGGGGTTCGCCAGGGCTGCATTATCTCCCCTTTATTATTTATCATTTACTCAGAGGTAATCTTCAGGGTGTTGAACGATGAAGCTGGTGTCCAAACTGGTGGAGTGACGGTGAACAACTTGAGGTATGCAGATGATTCAGTGTTGTTAGCCAAGACTGAGGACGAGTGACTGAGAGTAGTAGGTAAGATAAATGCTGAAGAAGAACCATTTGGAATGAAAATAAATGCTGTAAAGACGAAGATGATGGTAGTTTCACAGAAGAAAGAAGTCCCCAAAATCAGTATCAAAGTTAACAGTGTAGGCATAGAGCAAATGAAGAAGTTTGTGTATTTGGAACAGATGGTCACAGAGGATGGGAAATGTGATACAGAAATTAGACGAAGATCAATGTTCTGGAGCCTGAGTGACGTGCTGTGTGGCAAGAAGTTGGACTTTGGGCTGCGTTGTAGAATTTGGAAATGCTACGTCTGGAGCAGTCTGTTGTATGGAGTCGAATCGTGGACCTTATGCAAGGAAGCGCAACGAGGACTGGAGGCATTTGAAATGTGGTGTTTAAAGAGAATGCAGAAAATTAGATGGGTGATGAAGGTCAGTAATATGGAAGTGTTGAAGAGAGCGAGGAGAGAAAAGGAGCTGCTGAAGAATGTGCAGAAAAGGAAGCTGGAAAATGCCGGGCACTTGTTAAGAGGTGGTGGACTACAGAAATTGTTATCGGAAAGGATGATAGAAGGAAAGAGGGAAAGAGGAAGTCAGCGAACCACTTGGTATGATAATGTGAGGCAACGGACTGGGTTGAGTTATGCTGAGGCCAGAAAAACAGCGCAAGATCGAAGAAGATGAAGGTACATAGCGGCCAATCCTGGATTCGGGATGGCACCCACTGACTGACTGACTGATACTTAGAAAATCTACAGAACAGTAGCTGTACACAGGATCAACAAATAGTGCAAATGCAGATACAAATAAATAGCAATAAATACCGAGCACAAAATAACAAGGAAGTCTGAGCTTTCAAGAGCCTGATGGTTAAGTGGTAGTAACTGTTCTGAACCTGGTGGTGCGAGTCCTGAGGCTCTTGTACCTTCTACCTGACGGCAACAGTGAGGAAAGAGCGTGGCCTGGGTGGTGGGATCTTTGATGGTGGATGCTGCTTTTCTACGGCAAGGTTGATGAGGTGCAAGGTCACAACAAAGTAGAACATGAGGGCTGTTGGTTAAGAAATCAAAGATCCAGTTGCAGGGGGAGTCATTGACTCCCAGGACCTGAAACTTAGTGATGTGTTTGCGTTGAATTTTGGTGTTGAAGGCAAAGCAGTGGTCAATAAACAATGGTTTGGGGTAAATGTCTTTACTGTCCAGATGAGTGTAAGGCAATGGGGATGGTGTCTGCTATAGACCTGTTTTGGTGCAAAGCCAGTTAGCGGTGGGATGAACTACTACTACTACGTCGACTTAAGCCTAGGGGGGCCGGCGTCGGGCACGATGATGGACTCTCCACTTCTCCCTCTCCCTCATCAGTGTGTTCAGTTCATCTACATTAGCCGCGCCGCTGTCTTCTAGGAGCGTGTTGACCATAGTCTTGGGAGGGCGCCCAGGGTTCATCCTCCTGTGCTTGGGCTCCCATATGATGACTAGGCTGGCAGGTAGCTTCGGCTGGCATAGACAGTGCCCCGCTAGTTGCAGTCTTCTCGCCTCGATTTTAGTGGTGAGCATCGGTAGGTCATTATAGAGCTGGACGTTCGTCATGTGCTGTTGCCAACTCACGTCAAGAGCCATCAGGAGCATTCGTGTATAGCAACCATCTAGAGACTTTCGCATAGTCTTGGTGAGTGTCCACGTCTCACATCCATACATAGGAATGGACTCTATGACTGCTATGAAAATCCTCTTTTTAAGCCCTCTGGTCAGGTTTGACGTCCAGATTTCTGTCATGTCGTTCATAACCCTCCACGCCAGCGCCTTCCATATCTTTATGTCCTTCTCCGAACTCATCATTCTTGACCCGAGGTACTTGTAGTCAAAGACTTTCTTAATGGTATCATTCTTTACGGTCTTGAGAGTACTTTTGTTGCAGTTAAACAGGATGAAAGCTGGGGTTACTGTGTGCCATGACCACTCAAAGCACCTTATGATGGTACATGTCAAAGTCAGTAGTCAGTAAGCCTATTACCTTCTTTTTCTTGGGTGACGATGGCCCTCTTAAATAAGAATGGAACCACAGCCTGAAACAGGGAGCAGTTAAAATTGTCTGCAAATACCCCCACCCATCACTGGAGATAAGGACAGGCTGGGGACACCATCCGGACAAGATTTTTTTTTGTGAGCTCACCCTGTGGAAGACTGATCTTGTGTTTGCTGAAAGACAATGGTTCACGTTCTGATGACAGTGCAGTGATGCAAACAGCCTTCAGAGATCAGCCGATGAGACAGGAAGAGTAACCAGTTACTGGGACAGATTGTACCATTTACTGTCCACTTCCTTGTCACAGAACACAGCTGGGTCTAAGACAGCCCAGACTAGTTAATAAATACCGAGTCAATTTGCAGTTATTGGCTCTCGGGTACATAATATGTTTCAATCAATGTTTTGCAAATCTAATTCGCACAGCTTTAATATGTGACAATTTCCGATTACCCAGGGACAGAGAGCACAATAGCTTTGTGGAGATGGGAACTTAAGCTGCCAGTCTGAAAACACATCTTTTCCAATGGTATCATGTGTAAATGGGGCTCCGGGGTGGGGTCATTCCAAAATCTGTCCCACCATGAAGCACCTTGAACCCGATGTCAGAGATAGCAGAATTCAGCCATTTGGTCCATTGAGTCTGCTCCACCATTCTATCATGGCTGATTCATTATTCCTTTCAACTCGATTCTCCTGCCTTCTCCCTGTAGCCTTTGATGCCCTGAATAATCAAGAACCTATTAACATCTGCTTTAAATATAGCCAATAATTTGGCCTCCACAGGCATCTGCCGCAGAGAATTCCACAGATTCACCACCCCTCCGACAAAGGAAATTCCTCTTCAGCTCTGTTCTAAGTATTCTGAGGTTGTGCCCTCTGATCCTAGACTCCCCCACGATAAGAACTATCCTCTCTACATCTCTCCACATCTACTCTCTCTGGACCTTTTAATATTCGATAGGTTTCTATGAGATCCCCCCTCATTTTCCTAAACTCCAGCGAGTATAGGCCAAAGCCGTCAAATGTTCCTCCTATTTTAACTCTTTTGTTTTCAGAATCATTCATGTGAACCTCCTCTGGATTCTCTCCAATCCCAGCACATCCTTCCGTAGATAAGGGTGGGAACCGAACTGAAGAGACTGGGGAAGAGGAGTTTGGCTCACAAATAGAGAAAGCTTGTAGACACTGCAAGAGGGAGGATAGGCAGGTGATAGAGAAGGGATGCGCTCAGATGGAAAGTTTGAGATGTGTCTATTTTAATGCAAGGAGTGTTGTGAACAAAGTGGATGAGCTTAGAGCATGGATCAGTACTTAGCGATATGATGTGATGGCTATTACAGAGACTTGTATGGCTCAGGGACAGGAATGGTTACTTCAAGTGCTGGGTTTTAGATGTTTCAGAAAGGAGCGGGAGGGAGGCAAAAAGGTGGGGGCATTGCACTGTTGATCAGAAATAGTGTCATGACTGCAGAAAAGATGGACGCCATGGAGGGATACAGAGTTTCTGTGGCTGGAGGTTAGGAACAGGAAAGGATCAATAACTTTACTAGGTGTTTTTTATAGGCCGCCCAATGGTAACAGGGAGATCGAGGAGCAGATAGGGAAACAGATCCTGGAAAGGTGTAATAATAACAGATTAGTCGTGATTGGAGATTTTAATTTCCCAAATATCGATTGGCATCTTCCTAGAGCAAGAGGTTTAGATGGGGTGGAGTTTGTTAGGTGTGTTCAGGAAGGTTTCTTGACACAATATGTAGATAAGCCTGCAAGAGGAGAGGCTATACTTGATCTGGTATTGGGAAATGAACCTGGTCAGGTGTCAGATCTCACAGTGGGAGAATATTTTGGAGATAGTGATCATAATTCTATCTCCTTTACAATAGCATTGGAGAGAGGTAGGAACAGACAAGTTAGAAAAGCATTTAATTGGAGTAAGGGGAATTATGAGGCTATCAGGCAGGAAATTGGAAGCTTAAATTGGAAACAGATGTTCTCAAGGAAAAGTACGGAAGAAATGTGGCAAATATTCAGGGGATATTTGTATGGAGTTCTACATAGGTACGTTCCAATGAGACAGGGAAGTTATGGTAGGGTACAGGAACCGTGGTGTACAAAGGCCGTAATAAATCTAGTCAAGAAGAAAAGAAAAGCTTACAAAGGGTACAGAGAGCTAGGTAATGTTAGGGATCTAGAAGATTATAAAGCTAATAGGAAGGAGCATAAGAAGGAAATTAGGAGAGCCAGAAGGGGCCATGAGAAGACCTTGGCGGGCGGGATTAAGGAAAACCCAAGGCCTTCTACAAGTATGTGAAGAGCAAGAGGATAAGACGTGAAAGAATAGGACCTATCAAGTGTGACAGTGGGAAAGTGTGTATGGAAACAGAGGAAATAGCAGAGGTACTTAATGAATACCTTACTTCAGTATTCACTATGGAAAAGGATTTTGGTGATTGTAGGGATGACTTGCAGTGGACTGAAAAGCTTGAGCATGTAGATATTAAGAAAGAGGATGTGCTGGAGCTTTTGGAAAGCATCAAGTTGGATAGGTCGCCAGGACCGGAAGAGATGTACCCCAGGCTACTGTGGGAGGCGAGGGAGGAGATTGCTGAGCCTCTGGCGATAATCTTTGAATTACCAATGGGGACGGGAGAGGTTCCAGAGGATTGGAGGGTTGTGGATGTTGTTTCTTTATTCAAGAAAGGGAGTAGAGATACCTCAGGAAATTATAGACCAGTGAGTCATACCTCAGTGGTTGGTAAGTTGATGGAGAAGATCCTGAGAGGCAGAATTTATGAACATTTGGAGAGGTATAATATGATTAGAAGTAGTCAGCATGGCTTTGTCAAGGGCAGGTCGTGCCTTACGAGCCTGATTGAATTGTTTGAGGATGTGACTAAACACATTGATGAAGGAAGAGCAGTGGATGTAGTGTATATGGATTTCAGCAAGGCATTTGATAAGGTACCCCATGAGATCCAAGGGGACATTGCTTTTTGGATCCAGAACTGGCTTGTCCACAGAAGGCAAAGAGTGGTTGTAGACAGGTCATATTCTGCATGGAGGTCGGTGACCAGTGGTGTATCTCAGGGATCCGTTCTGGGATCCCTGCTGTTCATGATTTTTATAAATGAGGAAGTGGAGGGATGGGTTAGTAAATTTGCTGATGACACGAAGGTTGGGGGTGTTGTGGATAGTGTGGAGGGCTGTCAGAGGTTACAGCGGGACATTGATAGGATGCAAAACTGGGCTGAGAAGTGGCAGATGGAGTTTAACCCAGATAAGTGTGAAGTGGTTCATTTTGGTAGGTCAAATACGATGGCAGAATATAGTCTTAATGGTGATACTCTTGGCATTGTGGAGGGATCTTGGGGTCCAAGTCCATAGGACACTCAAAGCAACTGCGCAGGTTGATTCTGTGGTTAAGAAACGCGTACGGTGTATTGGTTTTTATCAATTGTGGAATTGAATTTAGGAGCCGAGAGGTAATCTTGCAGCTACATAGGACCCTGGTCAGACCCCACTTGGAGTACTGTGCTCAGTTCTGGTTGCCTCACTACAGGAAGGATGTGGAAGCCATAGAAAGAGTGCAGAGGAGATTTACAAGGATGTTGCCTGGATTGGAGAGCATTCCTTATGAGAATAGGTTGAGTGAATTCGGCCTTTTCTCCTTGGAGCGACAGGGGATGAGATGTGACCTGCTCGAGGTATATAAGATGATGAGAGGCATTGATCGTGTGGATAGTCAGAGGCTTTTCCCCAGGGCTGAAATGGTTGCCACACAGGTTTAAGGTGCTGGGGAGTAGGTACAGAGGAGATATCAGGGGTAAGTTTTTTACTCAGAGAATGGTGAGTGCGTGGAATGGGCTGCCAGCAACGGTGGTGGAGACAGATACGATAGGGTCTTTTAAGAGACTTTTGGATAGGTACATGGAGCTCAGTAAAACAGAAGGCTATAGGTAAGCCTCGTAATTTCTAAGGTAGGGACATGTTCGGCACAACTTTGTGGGCCGAAGGGCCTGTATTGTGCTGTAGGTTTTCTATGTTTCCATGTTTCTCAAACTACTCACCGTATTCCAAGTGCTGTCTGATCAGTGCCTTATGAAGCCTCAGCATTATATCCTTGCTTTTACTCTCTAGTCCTCTTGAAATGAATGCTGACACTGCATTTGCCTCCTTTAGCACCGACTCAACCTGAAAATTAACCTTTAGAGAATCCTGCATGAGGACTCCCAGGTCCCTTTGCACCTCTGAGTTCAGAATTTGCTTTCAGGAAATAGTTCACACCTTTATTCCTTCTACCAAAGTGCATGACCATACACATACTTCCACTACTGCACAGAGTCTTGTCATCTTCAGAAGTTTTCTGATGACTCTGCCATAGTTGGATGCATCAGCAAGGGAGATGAGGCTCAGTACAGGGCTATGGTAGGAAACTTTGTCACATGGTGTGAGCAGAATGATCTGCAGCTTAATGTGAAAAAGACTAAGGAGCTGGTGGTAGACCTGAGGAGAGCTAAGGTACCGGTGACCCCTGTTTCCATCCAGGGAGTCAGTGTGGACATGGTGGAGGATTACAGATACCTGGGGATACAAATTGACAATAAACTAGACTGGTCAAAGAACACTGAGGCTGTCTACAAGAAGGGTCAGAGCCATCTCTATTTCCTGAAGAGACTGAGGTCCTTTAACATCTGCCGGACGATGCTGAGGATGAGTCTGTGGTGGCCAGTGCTATCATGTTTGCTGTTGTGTGCTGGGGCTGCAGGCTGAGGGTAGAAGACACCAACAGAATCAACAAACTTATTTGTAAGGCCAGTGATGTTGTGGGGATGGAACTGGACTCTCTGACGGTGGTGTCCGAAAAGAGGATGCTGTCCAAGTTGCATGCCATCTTGGACAATGTCTTCGATCCACTACATGATGTACTGGTTGGGCACAGGAGTACATTCAGCCAGAGACTCATTCCACCGAGATGCAGCACAGAGCGTCATAGGAAGTCATTCCTGCCTGTGGCCATCAAACTTTACAACTCCTCCCTTGGAGAGTCAGACACCCTGAGCCAATAGGCTGATCCTGGACTTATTTCCTGGCATAATTTACATATTACTATTTAACTGTTTATGGTTCTATTACTATTTATTATTTATGGTGCAACTGTAATGAAAACCAATTTCCCCCGGGATCAATAAAGTATGACTATGACTATGACTATGACTATGACATCCCTATATTGTATTCTATGTGCATTGAATGTCATATCACACCTGAACACACGTCTCCAGTGGGCATGTATGTTCCCTGTAGGATGAACAATGGTAATCAGACGCTGGGGAATGCTCCCGTAATGTCACTCTTTCTCTTATGTTTTGCAACTCCAGGATATAAAGCTTATTGAAAGGGAAACAAGAGCGCGAAAAGACATGAGTCTTAGTTGCTCTTTTACTTTAAGCAAGGCAAGTACATATGACGTGGTGGTGTTATAATGTATGCTATTTACATAGTTTTGCACATAACCCACAATGCATTCTGTAAACAACAAAAAACGCTTATCACAAAATATATTTACAATATTACTGATATATTAAATACACAACACTCTTCCCTGCTCAGCTGTAAAGCCCAACTCAATAGAGAATGCATCTCAATTATATACACAGTACACTATAAAATATAACCATACTCTTTCCAACTGTGATAAGATTGCTGAATGGATCCTGACCCAGATCTGGGCCGTACCCTTTAAATATCCGGACCTGCCTCTCGGTTTTTTTGCACTACCTTACTTTCCATTTTTCTATTTTCTATTTATGATTGATAATTTAAATTTTTTAATATTTACTTTCGATTTGTAATTCAGGGAGCGGGAAGTGCAGAATCAAATATCACTGTGATGATTTACATTCTAGTATCAATTGTTTGGCGACAATAAAGTATAAAGGGTATAGAAATCCACAGAATAGTAAATTTTTAATTGTCCCATTCAGGCCTAATGATTTAATCACTGTGGAGGCTTTCTTACTCTTTTGATATAACTTCTTTCTTCACGGAGGTGGGGGTGTCAGTATTTACTATGCTGGGGATTTCTATGTAGTAGTTGTAGCTGTGAAACAACATCGGGTTCTGGGGCCTCCTCTGTGCTGGTTATAGAGGTTGATTCTGTGATTGCAGGAAGTGGCTCTGACAGTTCTGGACACTTCCCCCTTTTCTCAGCTTTTCTCCCTGGATCTACTTTGATCCTTGCTTCTCTCTTGGTCCTGGTTTCTTTCTCTCTCTTTATCCCCCTCTCATGTTCCAGGTCCCGATCCCACTCATGCTCTCGTTCCCACTCTTCATCTTTCTTACATTCCTTCTCTTGTTCACGATTTTCTCTTTCTTGCCTTCCTTTCTCTTCTTTCTGAGATGTGCATCTTGATCTTGGGAAGATGCATTTAATGAATTAGAGTATTCTCTTATTAATCTGTCTGTTGCTCCATAAAAACCAAGCCACATTTCAGAAGTAGCTGTCTGATTAACATATTAGCAACTTTCTCGTAGGTTACCTATAAAAACTGTTGGAGTCAGACTAGTGCTTTTGTCATATTCACCATTCCTCTGAGCAGCATGGTCTTTCCTTAGTCCAATATACTTTCCAACCAGTCAGGGGTTGGCACCAACACTTGTTGGCCCTCTGTTGGGTAACGGTTCATGGTGTACAGCATGGACGCAGTTGTGGCATCATCCAGTACCTTTCTTAATTTGCTTTCAATTGACTCTATTACAAGGGATGTGGCATACAAATAGTGGATGTCTCCAATCAAGTTGTAGTTGTTTCAGCCAATCATGCCCCCACAGTGCTGGCCCTAATGGTTTTGTTTTTTACCACATACAAGCCCAATGTGGCTTGTTGGTCATTGTACTTCACTATTTCACAGGAGTTATCTTTTCTCCGGTATGAGTTCTTAGTTTGATACCTGCAGACTTCAATATCTTTGAAGTGCTGTTCAAACTCATTTTGTGGAATGACTGAAACAGCTAAGCTAGTGTCCAATTCCATTTTAATTAATTCACTGTTTACCTCTGCTTGTCTGTTGTTAATTTTCACATAGTAAATCTCAAGGCTAAACAGTCTTGTGTCACTCTCATCATTATCAGAATTTTTATCAGTAGCATGCAGATTAGTGCTCTTTTTGAACTACAACTTGACTTTTTATCATTTTCTTTATCCTGTGCAGTCCATTTATTTTTTTCTGCCTGGCATACTCTTTTGCATGTGTCCTACATTGTTGCATGTTTTGCAAGTTTCACCTTTAAACGTACATTAGTCTTATGTATGTGAGCCCCTGCCACAATATTAACTCAGTTTATTCAGCCAGGCAAGTTTCTGTTTAGACAGTGCAACTTAGTTCATGCTCACTTTCATTCTTGACTGCAACTCTGCTGTTTCCATTGATAAAGCTATTTCTACTGCTCTTTTGAATGCAAGTTGTGCTTCAGTTAGGAGCTGTTTTTGAATGCTTTCTTGTAAGATTCCACAAACTAAACAAATTTAATGCATTAATAAGCCCATTATTGAATTGCCAATGCTCAGACAACTTCAGTTCAGCCATGGAAGCTGAAATTGACTCCCCTTTCTTTTGATTCCACTTATGGAACCTAGTGTTCTGCAATCAACAATGCTTTTGGGCTAAATATTCCTGCATTACTTTTCACGATTTAGGCAAAGCTCATTTTGGCTGTTTTGGTTGGAGCAGTTAAACTTCAAAGCAATCTCTATGCCTTTAAACCCAATGCACTCAGCAATTCCGCTTCTTGTTTCTTATTGGCTATTCCATTTGCTTTAAAATATTGCTCAATCAATTCTGTGTACAATATCCAATTATCGGTTGTGTCAATCTTTCTGATGTAGCCTGCTATTTTTATCACCCAGTTCTCAATGTTTATGAACTCATGAACTTCATCTGCTTTCTGCCTTTTTTTTTAACTTGAACATCTCTCCTCCCAAAGAAGCACGTGCAATGCTGGTTTTTTTTTAACTCATCCATTTCTCACTGTGCTTTTTTTTAACTCGAATATCTTGCTGCACTTCACCAGTCCTCTTGGGTTCATTTTAAAAACACCTCATCACCACTGTTATATTTTGTAACTCCAAAACTTTTAAACTAATTGAAAGGAAAACAAGGGAGCCGAGCAATGTGAGTCTTAGTTCATTTTTTACTTTAAGTGAGGCACACACGTATATGACATGGTGCCATGATGATGTATCCATTTACATACTTTTTACATAAAATCTTATGCTAACAACAAAGAATGCTTAAGGAAACAATATATTTACAATATTACTCACATATTAAATACTCACAGTTCTGATCTTGGGTTTTCATGCAAGGCTGGTTCCAGCTCCCAGTCCAGTGGTTACAGACAGGGAGCAGGCTGTGACCGTCCTGGAAGGCACGAGGGCTGAGTGACCCCCACGTGCTCCAACCAGTCCTGGCTGAGCCGGCAGGTGTGGTCTGATTCCTGACCAGCATGGAAGGCTAGATACGTAGTTTACACCGAGTTCAGCTCACAGACACATCTCAGCTCCTCAAAGTGCATGGCCTCCCCTCTTTGCCCTCACAGACACAACTCATAGTCATAGTCATAGTCATAGTCATACCTTATTGATCCCGGGGGAAATTGGTTTTCGTTACAGTTGCACCATAAATAATTAAATAGTAATAAAACCATAAATAGTTAAATAGTAATATGTAAATTATGTCAGGAAATAAGTCCAGGGCCAACCTATTGGCTCAGGGTGTCTGACCCTCCAAGGGAGGAGTTGTAAAGTTTGATGGCCACAGGAAGGAATGACTTCCTATGACGCTCTGTGTTGCATCTCGGTGGAATGAGTCTCTGGCTGAATGTACTCCTGTGCCCACCCAGTACATTATGTAGTGGATGGGAGACATTGTCCAAGATGGCATGCAACTTGGACAGCATCCTCCTTTCAGACACCACCATCAGAGAGTCCAGTTCCATCCCCACAACATCACTAGCCTTACGAATGAGTTTGTTGATTCTGTTGGTGTCTGCTACCCTCAGCCTGCGGCCCCAGCACACAACAGCAAACATGATCGCACTGGCCACCACAGACTCGTAGAACATCCTCAGCATCATCCGGCAGATGTTAAAGGACCTCAGTCTCCTCAGGAAATAAAGACGGCTCTGACCCTTCTTGTAGACAGCCTCAGTGTTCTTTGACCAGTCCAGTTTATTGTCAATTCATATCCCCAGGTATTTGTAATCCTCCACCATGTCCACACTGACCCCCTGGATGGAAACAGGGGTCACCGGTACCTTAGCTCTCCTCAGGTCTACCATCAGCTCCTTAGTCTTTTTCACATTAAGCTGCAGATAATTCTGCTCACACCATATGACAAAGTTTCCTACCGTACTCAGCCTCTCGATGTCTGTGGCTCTCCTCTGTATCCTCACAGACACGTCTCACTTCCCTCGTAGATCCTTTGTCCCACTGTGTCTGTGCCAGCACCCAGAGTTATCCTGTGTTCCCTCACATCTGACCCTGTAAACCATTCTGATTTCTGTTACTGTTAATCTACTCTGAACCTCCTGCACCACTCTCACCCCACACACTGACCATGCAGGTGCACCAGGGAGTGGGGAGAAACTGAGGGGTCAGAGAGGGAATGTGTGGTCTCCACAGAGAGATCCAGAGGTTGGCATCGAACCCGGGTCTCTGGGACTAGGAGGCAGCTGAACTACCTGTTGCACTGTTGTACAGACCTACTCTATGTCACTAAGAAGTTCCAAATTTCTGCTGTCTTAGAGATCCTTCAGCTCTGAGTCTCTGTCCCCAGTCCCTGAGTCCCAACCAATGTGAGACTTGTTTTGACAGCTCACTGCACTTTCTCAATCTCCTTCACCGTCACTGAGTCCAAACCCTGGGACTCCCTCCTCTACAGCACCTCGGAGAGCACCTTCCTCACACGGACTGAAATGGTTCAATGGGGTGGCTCACCCCACCTTCTCACCGCCACTAAGTCTAAACCCTGGAACTCTGTCCTCTACAGCACCTTGGAGAGAACCTGGAACTCTCTCCTCTACAGCACCTTGGAGAGAACCTGGAACTCTCTCCTCTACAGCACCTTGGAGAGCACCTGGAACTCTCTTCTCTACAGCACCTTGGAGAGCACCTGGGATTTTCTCCTCTCCAGCACCTTGGAGAGCACCTGGAACTCTCTCCTCTACAGCACCTTCCCCACACGGACTGAAATGGTTCAATGGGGCGGCTCACCCCACCTCCTCAAAGGGAGGCAATAACTGATGGTTTTTGTTGACAATGACCCTGTACTGTAAATAAATAAATATGGTTTTAAATTGTGGCAGGAAGGGGAATGGACCCTGGGAATATTCTGATTATCCTTTGTAAATACTGTTTATACTGGCTTTTAGAGATGATGGGGTTAACCTATCAGGAGAGGTTGAGTGGCCTGGGACCACACATACTGGAATTCTGAAGAATGAAGGGAATCTTAGAGAAACAGATACAATTATGACAGGGATGGATGAAATAGAGACAGGAAAGTTGTTACTACCAGTAAGGGAAACTAGAAATAGAGCACCCAACCTCGAGATTCAGGGGAATAGATTTAGGACTTAGATGAAAGATCAAAATATATATATTATGAAAGTATAAGTACATTATATGACCATGAGTTTCGTCTCCTTACAGGCAGCCACAACACAGAGAAATATGAAAAAAAAACATGATAAAAAGACCATTAAACACCCAATGCAGAGAGAGAGAGAGAGAGAGAGGAGAGAGAGAGAGAAAGAGAAACTAATCATGCAAACAATAAAAGTAAGCAAATAGCATTCAGAACTGGAGTTTTACAAATGACTCAAAGCCAGCCGGAGCTGGCAACAGCCACAGTTCATCGCAAAGCCGAGTAAATATTGCAAGAACACAGAGGCGAAGCCAGGCATCACCGCAGCAAAGAGCTGAGTAAGAGTCATGGAGCAGCGAGCAGAACCAGCCCTCGCCTCGCCTCCAGTCCCAACACCCTGACCTTTTCAATCTAGCATGTTGCTTAACTGGTCCAAACATCAGATCATTCCTTGCTGTTGGACTGCTCTGGGGAATTAAGGGTTATGGGTACAAAGGCAGGTAGGTGGAGCTGAGTCCATGGCCAGATCAACCATGATCTCATTGAATGGTGGAACAGGCTTGATGGGCCAAATGGCCTACTCCTGCTCCTAATTCTCATGTTGTTAGATATGAAAGGGGGTTTGATCCATACTAAACACATGGAATTCCACTGGTTAGTTCCTAATCAAGGGAATCCTGCAGTTGGAGTGGAAAGGAATTACAGTTGCTTGCTGGTAGAGATAGGTTTCCATTCAGGGGAAGTAAGATTGATTCTAGAGAAGCACTCACTCACCCTGAGATCTGAGAGAGCACAGACCTTGACTTTAAATATCCCCCCAGATTAATGAACTGAGCAATTGGAAAATCTAAGACCTGAGAACTATGATGTTGTCTGATTTGGATCTAAAAAGGATAGAGTAACTTGCAAAGTGGTGAATCTTTCCAAGCAGCGCAGAGCTCCCGCTCATTAGGTGCTGAAGGCAGCTTCTAACCAGGGAGCTGGAGGAGAGGCTTGTAGTTCTTCACAAGAAATTCAGAGCCCTGCTGATAGCCCACCCAGTGACCTGACCTCATCAAATTATTCTGTTCTTCCCTCTCAGCAGGAGAGCAGCAGATATCTGCCAGAATGATTCCAGTACTCCAGGGGTTAACTTAGAATAGGAGCTCCCATACTCTCCCTGGAGAGAAAAGAATGAGGTGGACACTGTTGCTCCCGACAGTGTGTGCACACATACTCTTGGCTCTATTCCTCAACCACTCTTAGAAACAGTTCTCTTCATACTTTTGCTTCTATTTGACGTCGCATCAGCCTATCTAATGCTACTGGAAATCTATAACTCTCCTGTTCATCACTCTCAATACCGGCAGCTTTTGTGCCATCCATCAGACTCAGGCAGGAAACTGAGAGTGGTGTTCTCATATCCAGGCTAAAATATTAGATTGTAGGTGGTGATGAGGCCAACACCCATCCCCAGAAAATGCCACCATTCACCTACCTCCAACCCAGGTGCAACTGTTCACCACACCCCTGAGCTGATTGTTTCTTACCCAAGTTTGTTTTCCTGATATCAGAATCCCTTGTAACAGCTAATAGGTTGACTCTAGGCATGTGTACCAAGGTATAGTGGAAAAGCCTTGCTTTGTAAGGCCATCCATACATATCAGATCACATTTCATCACGAGGTCATACAAAAGAAACGCAGAATAAACTGTTACAGTTACAGAGACAATATGGTGCCAAGACCACAGAATCTGTTACCCTCATGTAGAGGAGGCTCAGGAGGGCACATTCCCTTGGCTGGTTTTCCTTTTGCACGCACCACCACAAGCGTGTACTCAGCGTTTCAGGTGTGGCGCCCCCTCCACAGGACTGGTTCCCTGCTCCATTCCGGTGGGTCCTCAAGGATGACTTTCCACACATACCTTCTATGGAAACATTGCAGAGAAATGTTTGCAGGATAACAAAAGTGAACCAAATGCAGAATGTGTTGTCGGAATCACTCTACTGCCATGGTTACAGCTCTCCTGATTTGTACTGTTCTCTCGTCTCTCTTACAATTCTTTCATTGCTGAGTGAAGATGTGCTTCCCATTGCCTCCTTTAGAGATTGTGAGCTGAGAACTAGCTTAACCTGTTGCCCCCTTCCAGGATTGGGAGCCAGGAAATAGTTTAACCCATTGTGTACTGATTTTCTGATGGTAAAGTGTCACCGTAGGATCTCTCCCCCAAACAGGAAAGGGAGGGGAAGAAGCCAGAACCAGAAGGGGGAAGATAAGATGTTAGTGCTTTACTCCCTTTCCTTTCCAGTCCTGGTGAAGGGCCCCGGCCCAAAACGTCAACTGTTTATTCCCCTCCCTAGGTAATGCCCAACCTGCTGAGTTCCTCCAGCATTTCGTGTGTGCTGCTCCGCAGGAGACCCATCTTTCAGCTTCAGCAGCAGTTGTGGCACCCCACAGGAGTCCCTACACTGACATCAGGGCAACAAAGCATCTACATCACAGTGGGATCACGTTTAACATTAGCGCCATATGTCATGTTTCCACAGCAGTACGTTTCCATTTCAGTACATGATAAAAGAAATATAAATTACAATAAGAAGTCTATTTAAAAATTATTAAATGTGTAGTTCAAAAAGAGAGCAAAAAAAAAGAAAAAAAACCACAGTGAGATGATGTTGTTAGGTTTTTGTGTGATTACAGTGAGGTAATATTCATATGCATTCAGAAACCCAATGGCAGAGTGGAAAAAGCTGTTGCTAAAGTGTTGTGAGTGAGTCTTTAGGCTCTTGTCCCTCCTTCTTGATGGTAGCAATGAGAAGAGGGCATGTCCTGGGTGATGGAGGCTGCCTTTTGAAGATGTCCTCAGTGCTGGGGACTCCAGTGCCCAAGATGGAGCTGGCCAAGTTTACAACTATCTGCAGCTTTTTCTGATGCTGTACACTAGCCTCCCTGTACCAGACAGTGATGCAAACAGTTAGATTGCTCTCCACAGTCCATCTGTAGGGATTTGCAAGAGTCTTTTCTGTCACACCAAGTCTCCTCAAACACCGAATGAAATATGGCCACTACAGAAATGTGCCATTTTTGTAATTGCATCAATATGTTGGGTCCAGCGTGGATATTCAGAGACGGTGACACCCAGTAACCTGAAACTGCTCTCACTTGATGAGAACTGGTGTGTGTTCCCTCAACTTCTTCTTGAATTTTACAATCAAGTCCTTGCTCTTACTGACGTTGAGTGTAAGGTTGTTTTTGTGACACCATTCAGCCTGCTGATCTATTGCACTCCACACTGACATCTCGCAGTGTGATGTCGGGTGAGGTGTCTGCTGTTGGCATTGTCTGAGTGTGGCGTCAATGAGGGATGAGTGAAGGTCTCTTGCCAAATGGAGACAGAGCTCATGCAACCTGCTGATCTATTTCACTCCACACTGACATCAGCAGTGTGATGTGAGGTGAGGTATCTGCTGATGGCATTCACTGAGTGTGGCTTCAGTGAGGGATGGGGGAGGGCCTCTTACCAGATGGAGCCAGAAATCACACAAAGGAAATTTTTAAATTTTTGTTTCGTTTGTCACATTGAGACATCGAAACGTACAGTGACGTGTGTCATTTGTGTCAATGACCGACATACCTGAGGGTGTGCTGGGTGTTGCCCACAAGAGTCGCCATGCTTCGGGTGGTAACGTAGCATGCCCACTTATCCATATTTATCTTCTGTTGATCCAGCTTCCACCAACCACAGGGTTGTCACCTTCTGAGAGAAAACATTTCTGCATACCTCAGTTATAAAATAATCCCACCACCCTCCTAAACCTTGAAACTGCCACTCATTGAAAACTCTCCCACTAACGGAAACATCTCAACTTCCTCCCATGGCCTCTCAGAACCCTGTACATTTCAGTAGACCACACCTCATTCTTCTAAACTCCATGGTATGCAAATGACATTTCTTCAGGTTTTTTTTTGAGTTGAGGTATCAGTCTCCTCCCAGGAGTCAGCTGAGTCATTTTGTATCTCCTTCCTTAGGTGAGAGGACCAGAACTGTGCACAGTCCCCTGTGCTCACTCGAGTCAAGTAGGGTGTTCTCTTAAGGGGCTATTCCCTTAATGAAGAATGCCTGTGTGTGACTTTGTTTAACGTGGGGAGACTGATGCACTGGCAGCCATCACATGGTCCCTTGACAGATCAGCGTTAGGGTCCAGTGACATGGAATGCAAGACGACTTCCTCCAGCTTCACTGCCATTGTGAGGTGTCAACATCTTCCACCTGCTCTATCATTGAAGCCTAGGTTGGATCACTCTTCATCTGGAATCTCCCCCTTGGTGCTGTGGGTGACCCTACTAGCAGCAAACCTCCAAACAGCTTCACTCCCAGGATCTCAAGATCTCTCAAACCTTTCCAATGGCATGTTGGCCTTCATAACAAGGGGAGTTGAGCATAGGAGCAGAGAGGTCCTTCTGCAGCTGTACAGGGCCCTGGTGAGACCACACCTGGAGTACTGTGTATAGTTTTGGTCTCCAAATTTGAGGAAGGACATTCTTGCTATTGAGGGAGTGCAGCGTAGGTTCACGAGGTTAATTCCCGGGATGGCGGGACTGTCATATGTCGAAAGATTGGAGGGACTGGGCTTGTATACTCTGGAATTTAGAAAGCTGAGAGGGGATCTGATTGAAACATATAAGATTATTAAGGGATTGGACACACTAGAGGCAGGAAACATGTTCCCAATGTTGGGAGAGTCCAGAACCAGAGGCTGCAGTTTAAGAATAAGGGGTAGATCATTTAGAACGGAGTTGAGGAAAAACTTTTTGACTGTGGTTCTGTGGAATGCTCTGCCTCAGAAGGCAGTGGAGGCAAATTCTCTGGATTCTTTCAAGAAAGAGTTAGATAGAGCTCTTAAAGATAGCAGAGTGAAGGGATATGGGGAGAAGGCAGGAAAAGGGTACTGATTGTGGATGATCAGCCATGATCATAGTGAATGGCACTGCTGGCTCGAAGGGCTGAGTGGCCTACTCCTGCACCTATTGTCTATTGTCTTTCCACCATGACTAGGTGGCCATCCTTGGAGAAGGCACGGTTCTCCAAGTGTGTCCTCACCAACTTCCTATACAGTTGTAACAGTGCCATTCTGCAAAGCCAATGTGCTCCTTGCCTTCCCACCTACTCCCTGAATCTACCTTGACCTCTTTGTGATCCCTACACAAGAACGCCTGAATTTCTCCCTACATCACCCACTCGTAGTCCCTCTCCATGACAATCTGCCTTCTGTTCCTCTCACCAAAGTACATGACCCGGCCTTTCCCCACATAACCGCCCATTTGCCAAGTTTTCGCTCACTAATTGCAGCTAACAACCGCACCATCTCCTGTTGAAAAGTACAAAATATCCTCCTCGCAACCAGCCCTTCCACCTACGTTTTGATCATTATCAGACTTGGAAACCTTACATGCTGCTGCCTCCAAGTTAATACAGATAATGAGAAATTGAGGGCCAAGAATTTGAGTTTAAAATAAATTAACTTACTTGCTCTCAAAATTGAAATTAATTATAATTTCCTCTCTTGATCCGTAATAGACAGAGTAAATTTTTCCAGACCATTTCCCTTCTCGGTCTAGAACGACGACTGTTTATTTCTCTCATAGATGCTGCCTGACTAGCTGCGTTCCTCCAGCACTTTGGGTGTGTTGTTCTGGATTTCCAGCTTTGGCAGAATGTCTGTTGTTTCTGTATCCCTGTATGACTTGGCATCTTGCCCGTTGTTAATGAGCAGAGGGAACTTGGGATCCAAGTTGATAACTCCCTGAAACTGGCTACACGTGTTGATAAGGCGGTTGAGAAGGCATATCGCGTGCTTGCTTTTATCAGTCGAGGCACTGAGTCCAAAAGTCAGGAATTATGTTGCAGCTTTATAAAACTCCAGTTGGGTCACATCTAAAAGCATTGCACACAGTTCTGGTCACTCCACTATAGGAAGGATGTTGGGGCTCTGGAGAGGGTGCAGAAGAGGTTCACCAGGACGCTGCCTGGATTAGAGAGCGTGTGCTACAACGAGAGGCTGGATAAACTTGGGTTGTTTTCTCTGGAGGCTGAGGGGAGAACTGACTGAGGTTTATAAGATTATGAGAGTCATAGACAGTGTAGATGGAAAGTATCGTTTTCCCAGAGTTTAAATGTCTAACACCAGAGGGCATGCATTGAAGGTGAGAGGGGGTAATTTCAAAGGAGATGTGCGGGGCACATGGAGAGTGATGCGTGGCTGGAATGTGCCGCCTGGGGTGGTGGTCGAGGCTGATGCATTAGGGACTTTAAAGAGATGTTTCAATGGGCACATGGATGTGAGGGAAATGGAGGGTTATAAGTGTAGTTTAGCTGGCCATTTGATTACTAATCCTACGTCCCTCCTGATGTAGGGGCCATAGGGGGTTACAGAGACAGGGAGAGGTAAAGGGGCCAGTGAAGATCACAGAGACAGGGAGGAGTGCGGTGGTCATAGTGGGTTGCAGAGACAAGGAGGGGTGTAGGGGTCGGAGGGGGTTACAGAGAAAGGGAGGGGTGTCGGAGCCGGAGGGGGTTACAGAGACAGGGAGTGGTGTAGGGGCTGGAGGGGGTTACAGAGACAGGGAGGGGTGTAGGGGTCGGAGGGGGTTACAGAGACAGGGAGGGGTGTAGGGGCCAGAGGGTGTCACAGAGATGGGTAGGGGTGTAGCGGCTGGAGTGGGTTACATAGACAGGGAGGGGTGTAGGGGCTGGAGGGGGACACAGAATCAGGGAGGGGTGTAGGGGCCGGAGGGGGTTACAGAGACAGGGAGGGGTGTAGGGGCTGGAGGGGGTTACAGAGATAGGGGTGTAGGGGCCAGAGGGTGTCACAGAGATGGGTAGAGGTGTAGGGGCTGGAGGGGGTTACAGAGACAGGGAGGGGTGTAGGGGCCAGAGGGTGTCACAGAGATGGGTAGGGGTGTAGGGGCCGGAGGGGGTTACAGAGACAGTGAGGGGTGTAGGGGCTGGAGTGGGTTACAGAGACAGGGAGTGGTGTAGGGGCTGGAAGGGGTTACAGAGACAGGGAGGGGTGTAGGGGCTGGAAGGGGTTACAGAGACAGGGAGGGGTGTAGGGGCCGGAGGGGGTTACAGAGACAGGGAGGGGTGTAGGGGCCGGAGGGGGTTACAGAGACAGGGAGGGGTGTAGGGGCTGGAGGGGGTTACAGAGACAGGGAGGGGTGTAGGGGCCGGAGGGGGTTACAGAGACAGGGAGGGGTGTAGGGGCCGGAGGGGGTTACAGAGACAGGGAGGGGTGTAGGAGCCAGAGGGTGTCACAGAGATGGGTAGGGGTGTAGGGGCTGGAGGGGCTGGAGGGGCATTACTGAGATGGGATGCAGTTTTTAAGGGCCAGATTGCACTGACCAATAAGGGAAGTGGTAATCGGCAGACATCAGAACTGAATCACGCTGGATTTGGGAATTGTGTGTGTGTGTATGTGTGCGTGTGGGTGCGTTTGTGTGTGTGTGTATATGTGTGTGACTTCAGGCGTATAAAAACACTTGAGAGCAAAATTGATTTTGAGTAAAACGAAAGCTCAGATTGGATTTTCTTTTCAATAAGAAACAGATTTCATTTTCTATAACAGGTGTTTGATTTGAAAGGAAATCTGTTCGCGCGTAGTGGATTAGAGTTTGATATTCTCTGCCGTCAGCTTATCTGCCCTGCAGCTGCACAGCACTCTGCCCTGAGCTGGGAGGGTGAGAGTGATCCCAGGACCTGGGACTCTCGAATCCGGGTTAGGGAGGGGAGTGGGGGTGGTGACCAGGCATTCACAGGTTCGGACGACAGCCAGAGGGGAATTGACAGGCAGTTGAGTGTCTTTCACGCTCTCCTCTCCCAGTCCTCTTATTCTCTCGTATGGATGCTATACCTAGGCAGATTCATGCCGAGTCGGCGGGCAGAGGTGTAGGGGCAGGTTATAAAATCCTGAGGGGCGTGAAATGGTGTTCAGTGACAATTTTTCTCTCAGGGTCGGTGAGTCCAGAACCAGAGGGCACAGGTACAAGATCAGGGAGGGAGAGGTTTAAAAGTGACCTGAGACATAACTGCTTTACGTGGAGAGGACGTCTCTAGAGGTCATGGGTTAAGGGTGAAAAGCTTTAAGGTGAACATGAGGGGAAAGTGCTTCACTCAGAGGGTCATGAGAGTGAGCCACGAGCTGCCACCACGAGTGGTGCATATGAGCTTGATTTCAGTGTTTAAGAGATGGATGGTAGGGTTATGGCCCCGGTGCAGGTCGATGAGACTCGGCAGTTTAAATTGCTCTGCTCAGACCGGATGGGCCAAAGGCCCTGATTCTGTGCTGTACTTTTCTACAACTCCAAGGGCATTGAGCTGCCAGAGGGAGTGTTTGAGGTGGGAGCAATTTCAACACTTAAGGTCCATTTGGATAGGTACATGGCGGAGAGGGCCTTGGAGGGTTCTAGGCCGAAAATAGGCATCTTGGACTCGCGGGGAGGTTGCTGTGGTTGGCATGGACTTCTTGGACCGGTGGGTCGATCTCAATGCTGTGGTGGTGCCTCAGGTCCAAGACTTCCCTATTGATAGGAGAGGTCTTGGTGGAAATGCTGATGGTGAATTCCAGTAGGAGCCACGGAGAGAGGCAGGTAGCAGGAAGGTGATGGTTCTCCAAAAAGTGAAATGTAAACAAGAGGAACACTCTTGACAGAGCTATGATCTATTTCAATGAATGACAATGTCTGTGCTAAGGATTCCTTGTCAATTCGTTTCTGTAATCCAAAGGTTTTACGATGAATTACTGCTTAATGTACAGCTTTTCCCAAAAGTTTTTGGCCAGCACAAATGGTTCTCTGCTGAGTAACCACAGGGTTCCTCATCAGAGTTATCTTCCATAATCCTCCCTCCCTCGAATCTTTCAGCATAAGTTCCTTTCGTGTTTGACTAATTCCTTCTTAAGCACTGAACTATTGACTCTACTTAACTGGCCCCTAGTACCAACAACTTTCACCGTGCAGTAATCCTTCCACTGTCCCCTTCATCAGCAATATCACCTCTATCCGATCGTAGCAGGCTCACGCAAATCCTCCACTTTTATCCTCATTATTGCTGCTGTACTGATTCCTCCCGCGATGGAGTCCCGAAGTTTGACAGGTTATAGGAGGGGCGATCCTCATTCTCCAACACTCCAGGGAATGGCCAACTTCCCACGATCTCTCAGGTCCTCTAGTCCTATAACAGTGACCAAAACCAGGCACAATGTTCCAAGTTCAGCCTCGCCAATGACTGGTAATACTGCAACTTAATTCCCCCGACCCCAAAGCTGGATTCCTTTGATCGAAGAAGGTCGGTGTGCTAAACACTTTCTTTACTTTGTCTCCCCTGCTTTCTGTGAACTGTAGACTTGTTCTTCCCGGTCCCTTTAAAACAGAGATGAGGAGGAATTTCGTTAGGGTTACTGGGAGAATGGGGTTGGTAAAAAATCGGCTGCAATAGGTTGGAGAAAAATAAGTGGGCAGAATAGCTCAGTTCTGCTCCTGTATCTCTTCAATCCATCCCTGCCTCAACCCATGGGAACACTCTGGCCCCTCCAGGCTCGACCACTCCAGCAAGCCTCCTGCACTCCATTAAGCTCACCCGCGGCTGATGTCTACCCCAAGCCCACACAGAGCAAACATTGTTAGAGGAGAGATTGAGGGAGACCAGGACTGGATTCTTTGGTTTGGAAGAAAAAGGGGTAAAGGTAGAGGTAGATACATCAGGGACATTTAAGAGACTGGCAGATAGATGATGGAAAAATAGAGGGCTATGTAGGAAAGAATGGTTCGATTGATCTTAGAGTATGTTAAAAGGTTGGCACAACATTGTGGGCTGAAGGGCTATGCTGTAATATTCTATCTCCTATTAAGAAAAGATATAATTGAAACCTAAAAAATTCTTACAGCAACACAAAATGGTGAATGGGAAGTGGAATTAAAATCGATGGCTGCTGGGAGACCCCACTTTGTCTGACCTTTGCTCCATCTGCCAGAAAAACCGGGATCTCCCAGATTAATTCTACTTCCCATTCCCATTCCGATATGTCCATCCATGGCCTCCTCCACTGTCGTGATGAGGCCACACTCGGGTTAGGGGAACAACATCTTATATTCCTTCTGGGCAGTCTCCAACCTGACGGCATGAACATCGATTTCTCGAACTTCTGGTAATGCCTCCCCCCTTCACCATTCCCCATCCCCTTTTCTCACTCTCACCTTATCTCCTTGTCCTCCGGTGCTCCTCCCCCCTTTTCATTCCTCCACAGCCTTCTGTCCTCCTCTATCAGACTCCCCCTTCTCCAGCCCTGTATCCCTCTCACCAATCCACTTCCCAGCCCTTTACTTCATCCCTCCCCCTCCTGGTTTCACCTATCACCTTGTGTTTCTCTCTCCCCTTCCCCACCATATTTTAAATCTACTCTTCAGCATTTTTCCTCCAGTCCTGCCGAAGGGTTTTGGCCCGAAACGCTCACCATACTCTTCCATAGATGCTGCCTGGTGTACTGGGCTCCTCTAGCGTTTTGTGTGTGTCCCACCATATTTAACCGTCTTCTGCTTAAAACCTGTGTATCTAATGCTCCAGCCTCAACCACTGTCAGGAGCAGAGAATTCCGGAGTCTGGCCTCCCTCTGAAAGAAGGAATTTATACACACCTCTGTGTTAAATGACTGGACTCGTATCTCGTAGCTTGGCCCCCTTGTGAATAACTCACCAGTAGTGGAAACATAAGAGCATAGGATACAGGAACAGAATTAGGCCATTTGGCCCATTGAGTCTGCTTCACCATAGGTTCCATAGGTACATTTAATGTCAGAGAAATGTATACAATATACATCCTGAAATTCTTTTTCTTCGCAAACATCCACGAAAACAGAGGAGCGCCCCAAAGAGTGAATATTAAATGTTAGAACCCCAAAGCACCCCCCCCCAGCTCCCCCCACCCACACACAAGCAACAGCAAGGCAACGACCCCCTCTCCCCCACCGGCAAAAATACATCCGCACCCCCTACCGAACACTCAAGCGTGCAGCAAAGCATCAATGAAGACACAGACATGCAGTACCCCAAAGACTACTCTTTCACCCGGTATTCGACATACCACAGGCTCTCTCTCTCCCTAATTAAGGAAAAAAAGTGTCCCCATTTCACAGCGACAGGGGAGACATAACAAACAACTCGCTGATTTATAATGTTAAAAGTCTGTTGCGTCGCTTTTTCCGAGCTCTGTGCCCAGAGAATCAACCCCAGAAATATGGAGATCTCTGGACACACAGCCCATGGCAGCTAACCCGCTGCTCCCAATGTTCCGTGTTCTCCTGTAATGCCTCAGTCCGGGGCACTGGCCTTAAATCAGCCCGTCTCCAGGACCACGAAAATCCGGCACCCTGAAGGCGCACTAGTCTTCCAGGCCGTGTCCTTGGAATTTCAAAAAGAGGACGCTGTGAGAGTTGGTCCCATCTCCCATTCCCACAAAGAACCGAAGTCAAAGTGTAACTCCAGGTCAGGGTCCTCAAAAGAACCTTGAAAAGGAAAAAAAAGTGATATCAAAGATAAAAATAGAGCTGTTTCCGAAGACACAAGTAAAAGAGTCATCAATTAGCACCATCTTGCCCTCTGGATCATAATGGCTGATCCAATTTTCCTCTCAGCCCCAATCTTCTACCTTCTCTCCGTATCCCTTCATGCCCTGACCAATCAAGAATCTCTCAACCTCTGCCTTAAATATAGAAAGGATTGGCCTCCACAGCTACCTGTGGCGAAGAATTCCATAGGTTCACCACTTCCTGGCTAAAGAATGTTATTCCACATCTCCATTCTAAAAGGACACCACTCTATTCTGAGGCTGGGTCCTCTGGTCCTAGACTCTCCCACCATAGAAAACATCCCCTTCCAGATCCACTCTAGCAAGGCCTTTCGACATTCAATAGGTTTCAATTAAGTCATCCCTCATTCTTATGATGTAATAAATACAGGCCCAGGGCCATCTTAATATGACAAACCATTCAACGACTGTACCTCTTCCTATAGATGCTGCCTGGCCTGCTGCGTTCACCAGCATTTTTTGTGTGTGTTGCTTATCATTTTCATGAGCCTCCTTTGAACCCTCTCCAGTTTCAGCACATCCTTTCTAAGATAAGGGGCCCAAAATTGCTCATAAAGCTAGAAGTGAGGTCTCACCAGTGCTTTATACATCCTCAATGTGAGACCTTTGCTTTTATATTCCAGTCTTCTTGAAATAAGTGCTAATGTTGCATTTGCCTTCCTCACCACAGACTGAACCTGCAAATTAACCTTTAGAGATTCCTGCAGAAGATCTCCCAAGTCCCTTCACACCTCAGTTTTTTGAATGTTCTCTCCATTTAGAAAATAGTCAACCTTTTTATTTTTTCTACCAGAGCACATGACCATGCACTTCCTGACACTATATTCCATCTGCCATTTCTTTGCCAATTGTCCTAATCTGTCTACGTTGTTCTGTAGCCTCTCTATCTCCTCAAAATTACCTGCCCCTCCACTTATCTTTGTATCATCTCCAAACTTTGCAACAAAGCCATCAATTCCATTATCCAAATCATTGACATATAATGTAAAAAGAATCGGTCCCAACACAGACCCCTTGGGGAAACCATGCTGACTATGTCCTATTTTATCATTTGCCTCCAAGTACCCTAAGACCTCATCCTTAATAATCAACTCCAATATCTTCCCAACCACTGAGGTCAGACTAACTGGCCTATAATTTCCTTTCTTCTGCCTCTCTCCCTTCTCTTCAGCCACTTCTTTCAGGACCAGGTGACTTACAGTGGCATGCAAAAGTTTGGGCACCCCTGGTCAAAATTTCTGTTACTGTGAATAGCTAAGTGAGTAAAAGATGAACTGATTTCCAAAAGGCATAACGTTAAAGATAACACATTTCTTTAATATTTTAAGCAAGAAAACTTCTTTATTTCCATCTTTTACAGTTTCAAAATAACAAAAAATGAAAAGGGCCCGAAGCAAAAGTCTGGGCACCCTGCACGGCAGTACTTAGTAACACCCCCTTTGGCAAGTATCACAGCTTGTAAACGCTTTTTGTAGCCAGCTAAGAGCCTTTCAATTCTCATTTGGAGGACTTTTGCCTATTCTTCCTTGCAAAAGGCTTCTAGTTCTGTGAGATCTTTGGGCCGTCTTGCATTCACTGCTCTTTTGAGGTCTATCCACAGATTCTCAATAATGTTTAGGTCAGGGGACCATGAGGGCCATGGCAAAACCTTCAGCTTGCACCTCTTGAGGTAGTCCATTGTGGATTTTATTTTAACTTAATCAGTCCACAGGACTTGTTTCCAAAGTGCATCAAGCTTGTTTAGATGTTCCTTTGAACCTTTTGAATAGAACTATTTGGCCACAATGAGCAAAAGTATGTTTGGAGAAAAAAGGGTGCAGAATTTCATGAAAAGAACCTCTCTCCAACTGTTAAGCACGGGGGTGGATCAATCATGCTTTGGGCTTGTGTTGCAGCCAGTGGCACGGGGAACATTTACTGGTAGAGGGAAGAATGAATTCAACTCAAGACCAGCAAATTCTGGAAGTAAACATCACACCATCTGTAAAAAAGCCGAAGATGAAAAAAGGATGGCTTCTACAGCAGGATAATGATCCTAAACACACCTCAAAATCCACAATGGACTACCTCAAGAGGCACAAGCTGAAGGGTTTGCCATGGCCCTCACAGTCCCCTGACCTAACAATCATCGAGAATCTGTGGATAGACCTCAAAAGAGCAGTGCATGCAAGACGACCCAAGAATCTCATAGAACTAGAAGCCATTTGCAAGGAAGAATGGGCGAAAATCCCCCAAACAAGAATTGAAAGGCTCTTAGCTGGCTACAAAAAGTGTTTACAAGCTGTGATACTTGCCAAAGGGGGTGTTACTAAGTACTGACCATGCAGGGTGCCCAAACTTTTGCTTCAGGCCCTTTTCCTTTTTTGTTATTTTGAAACTGTAAAAGAAGGAAATAAAAAAAGTTTTCCTGCTTAAAATATTAAAGAAGTGTGTCATCTTTAACTTTATATTTGGTATATTTGGATTTTCCAAAGGCTTTTGACAAGGTCCCACACAGGAGATTAGTGTGCAAACTTAAAGCATACAGTATTGGGCGTACGGTATTGATGTGGGTGGAGAATTGGTTAGCAGACAGGAAGCAAAGAGTGGGAATAAACGGGACCTTTTCAGAATGGCAGGCAGTGACTAGTGGGGTACCGCAAGGCTCAGTGCTGGGACCCCAGTTTACAATATATATTAATGACTGAGATGAGGGAATTCAATGCAGCATCTCCAAGTTTGCGGATGACACGAAGCTGGGCGGCAGTGTTAGCTGTGAGGAGGATGCTAACAGGATGCAGGGTGACTTGGATAGGTTAAGTGAGTGGGCAAATTCATGGCAGATGCAATTTAATGTGGATAAATATGAGGTTATCCACTTAGGTGGTAAAAACAGGAAAACAGATTATTATTTGAATGGTGGCCGATTAGGAAAAGGGGAGGTGTAACGAGACCTGGGTGTCATTATACACCAGTCATTGAAAGTGGGCATGCAGGTACAGCAGGCGGTGAAAAAGGCGAATGGTATGCTGGCATTCATAGCAAGAGGATTCAAGTACAGGAGCAGGGAGGTACTACTGCAGTTGTACAAGGCCTTGGTGAGATCCCATCTGGAGTATTGTGTGCAGTTTTGGTCCCCTAATCTGAGGAAAGACATCCTTGCCATAGAGGGAGTTCAAAGAAGGTTCACCAGATTGATTCCTGGGATGGCAGGACTCTCATGTGATGAAAGACTGGATCGACTAGGCTTATACTCATTGGAATTTAGAAGATTGAGGGGGGATCTTATTGAAACGTATAAAATCCTATAGGGATTGGACAGGCTAGATGCAGGAAGATTGTTTCTGATGTTGGGGAAGTCCAGAATGAGGGGTCACAGTTTGAGGATAAAGGGGAAGCCTTTTAGGACCGAGATGAGGAAAAACCTCTTCACACAGAGAGTGGTGAATCTGTGGAATTCTCTGCCACAAGAAACAGTTGAGGCCAGTTCATTGGCTATATTTAAGAGGGAGTTAGATATGGCCCTTGTGGCTAAAGGGATCAGGGGGTATGGAGGGAAGGCTGGTACAGGGTTCTGAGTTGGATGATCAGCCATGATCATACTGAATGGTGGTGCAGGCTTGAAGGGCCGAATGGCCTACTCCTGCACCTATTTTCTATGTTTCTATGTTTCTATGCCTTTTGGAAATCAGTTCATCTTTTACTCGCTTAGCTATTCAACAGTAGCAGAAATTTTGACCAGGGGTGCCCAAACCTTCGCATGCCATTGTATCTACCTTCAGACCTTTCAGTTTCCCAAGAACCTTCTCTCACACACTTCTGACCCCTGACACTCTGAAACTTCCACCATACTGCTGGTGCCTTCCACAGTGAAGGCAGATGCTTATTCAGTTCATCCGCTATTTCCTTGTTCCCCCATTACTGCCTCTTCAGCTTTGTTTTCCAGCGGTCCTATATCCACTCTCGTCTCTCTTTTACACTTTATTTATCTGAAAAAGTCTTTTGGTGCCCTCTTTAATATTATTGGCTGCTTACTTCCCACTAATTGCTGCTCTATTATATGCCGTCTCTTTGGCTTTGACTTCTCTTGTTAGCCACGGTTGTGTCATCTTGCCTTAAGAATACTTCTTCCTCTTTGGAATGTATATATCATGTGCCTTCTGAATTGCTTCCAGAAATTCCAGCCATTGCTGCTGTGCCATCATCCCTGCCCATGTTCTTTTCCAATCCATTGCGACTAACTCCTCTCTCATGCCTCTGTAATTCCCTTTACTTCACTTTAATACTGATACATCTGACTTTAGCTTCTCATTCTCAAATTTCAGGGTGAATTCTATCATATTATGATCACTTGCCCCTCAGAATTCATTTACTTAAGCTTTGTCTAATCAATTCCGGTTCATTGCACAACACCCAGTTCAGAATAGTTGATTCCCCAGTGAGCTCAACCATGAGCGGCTCTAAAAAGCGATTTCTAAGACATTCTAGAAATTCCCCGTCTTGGGATTCAGTACCAGCCTGATTTTCTCAATCTACCTGCATTTTCAAATCCCCTTTGACTATTGTAACATTGTCCTTTTGGCGTTCATTTTCTATCTCCCGTTGTAATTTGTAGGCCACATCCTGACGACTATTTGAGGGTCTGTATACAACTCCCGTCAGGATCTTTTTACCCTTGCAGTTCCTCAGCTCTACCCACAATGATTCAACACCTCCCAACCCCATGTCTCCACTTTCTAATGATTTGATTTGATTTTTTTACCAGCAGAGCAATGGCACCCCTCTGCCTTCCTGCCTGTCCTTCCGATGTAATGTGCAACCTTGGATGTTAAGCTCCCAGCTATAATCTTCTTTCACCATGATTCAATGATACCCACAACATCATACATGCTAATCTGTAACTGTGCTACAAGTTCTACCTTATTCCTTATACTGTGCACCTTCAAATATAATATCTTCAGTTCTATATTCACCCTTTTCAATTTTGTCTGCTTTTTACATTGCAACTCATCCTGTTAACTGCAATATTGCCCTATCAACATCCTCTCCTTGCTGGCAGTCTCCTTGAAACATCTGAGCATCTCCCTTAGAGTTTTGTGTATTGAATAAGGTAACCCCTCATTTTCCTAACTCCACTGTATATAGATATTACCTGTCTCATCTCTCCTGGTAAGTCAAACCTCCCATCCCAGGAATTAGCCTAGTTAACCCTTCCATCCTAGGAGTTAGCCTGGTCAATCTCTGTTGGACCGCCCCCAACATTACTCCGTCCGTTTTTGCTCCATAGGCTTGGAACCTAGACTGTTCCACCCAGCCGACAAACAGGCAGGCATAAATGGGACCTGTGTGAGTGACCATGGCCACACTTTTTTGTTTGAAGGAAGTGGGAGGAGCCAGAGGAGAAATTATTTAGAGGGAGGACAAGTTCTGTTAGGTGGAAGAGAGTGGTGGTGGAGGGAAACTAGTTAAGTCTGGTGTCCAGGAAAAAACGGAGAGCTTTGAGGCCTTCCTGGTGGGGGATGGAGGTGTATGGACTGGACATCCATGGTGAAAATGAGATAAGGGGGGCCAGGGAACTTGAAATCCTTGAAAAGATCAAGAGTGTGTAAAGTGTCCCGGATGTAGGTGAGAAGGGACTGAACTTGGGGGATAAAGCAGAGTCGAGGTAAGCCAATATGAGTTTGGTGGGGCAGGAACAAGTTGAAACAATGGGTCTACCTGGACAAGCGAGTTTGTGGATCTTGGGGTACTGCCTGGATTAGAGAGCATGTCTTATTAGGAAAGGTTGAGTGAGCTTGGGCTTTTCCCTTTGGAGTGAAGGGGAATAGAGGTGCACAAGATAACAAGAGGTGTTGATCAAATGGATAGCCGGAGTGAAGATGGCTAATACAAGAGGGTCTAATGTTAAGGTGATTGAGGAGATGTCAGAGGAAGGTTTTGTTTTGCAAGAGATTGGTGGGTGTTTGGAGCACTCTGCCGGGGTGATGATTGAGGCAGATTCATTAAGAGTCTCTTAGATAGGCACGTCGATGAAAGAAAAATGGAGGGCTACTGTATGTGGGAGAGAAGGGTTAGAATGATTTTAGAATTGGTTAAAATGTCGGCAGATTGTAGGCCAAAGAGCCTGCACTGTGCTCTATTGTTCTATGCACTATGTATGTCTGATAGTCATAGTCATAGTCATAGTTTGTTGATCCCGGGGAAATTGGTTTTCGTTACAGTTGCACCATAAATAATAAATAGTAATAAAACCATAAATAGTTAAATAGTAATATGTAAATTATGGCAGTAAATTATGAAATAAGTCCAGGACCAGCCTATTGGCTCAGGGTGTCTGACCCGCCAAGGGAGGAGTTGTAAAGTTTGATGGCCACAGGCAGGAATGACTTCCTATGACGCTCTGTGCTGCATCTCAGTGGGATGAGTCTCTGGCTGAATGTACTCCTGTGTCCACCCAGTACATTATGTAGTGGATGGGAGACATTGTCCGAGATGGCATGCAACTTGTACAGCATCCTCTTTTCAGACACCACCACCAGAGAGTCCAGTTCCATCCCCACAACATCACTGGCCTTACGAATGAGTTTGTTGATTCTGTTGGTGTCTGCTACCCTCAGCCTGCTGTCCCAGCACACAACAGCAAACATGATCGCACTGGCCACCACAGACTCGTAGAACATCCTCAGCATCATCCGGCAGATGTTAAAGGACCTCAGTCTCCTCAGGAAATAGAGATGGCTCTGACCCTTCTTGTAGACAGCCTCAGTGTTCTTTGACCAGTCCAGTTTATTGTCAATTCGTATCCCCAGGTATTTGTAATCCTCCACCATGTCCACACTGACCCCCGGATGGAAATCTGGGAGTGGAATCAGCTATGGATAAGGTGTGAACTGAAGGACTCCAGTCAATACTTCCACTGTGTAGCCCACACACAGATTGGTGCGTTCGAAAGGACAATATTACAATGCCTTGATCAGGGAAACAGATCAGTACATTGCATGGGGGACTGACACACACGGTCATTGTGCCAATTAAAGGTGAGCTGCAGTCCACATTTGACAGTGTCATGCCCTTCTGTGTTCAACAGAATGTTTGCTTTCCCGTCGATCGTGCACAGCCAAGATAAAGTCCTTAGCTGCTCTCGGCTCTGTGCACGGAGAAATAATCAGGGCTGTTCTCACCGAGCAGAGTGGCTCAGAGTAACTGCAGACCCTATGAACGGGCACCCACTTCCCACAGGCACCAGTGCACACTTATTCAGTTATCCCGCAAAACAGCCTGTCCCTTGAGAAAGAGGAAATGGAGTGGGGTTGGAGGGGGTTACAGAGATGGGGAGGGGTTTAGGGATTGGAGGGGGTTACAGAGACAGGGAGGGGGGAGGGGCTGGAGGGGGTTACAGAGACAGGGAGGAGTGTAGGGGCTGGAGGGGGTTACAGAGACAGGGAGGGGTGTAGGGGCCGGAGGGTGTTACAGAGACAGGGAGGGGTGTAGGGGCTGGAGGGGGTTACAGAGACAGGAAGGGGTGTAGGGGCTGGAGGGGGTTACAGAGACAGGGAGGGGTGTAGAGGTTGGAGGGGGTTAGGGATTGGAGGAGGTTACAGAGACAGGGAGGGGTGTAGAGGCTGGAGGGGGTTACAGAGACGGGGAGGGGTGTAGGGGCCGGAGGGGGTTACAGAGACAGGGAGGGGTGTAGGGGCCGGAGGGTGTTACAGAGACGGGGAGGGGTGTAGGTGCCGGAGGGGGTTACAGAGACAGGGAGAGTGTAGGGGCTGGAGAGGGTTACAGAGACAGGGAGGGGTGTAGGGGCCGGAGGGTGTTACAGAGACAGGGAGTGGTGTAGGGGCCGGAAGGGGTTACAGAGACAGGGAGGGGTGTAGGGGCCGGAGGGTGTTACAGAGACAGGGAGGGGTGTAGGGGTTGGAGGATGTTAGGGATTGGAGGAGGTTACAGAGACAGGGAGGGGTGTAGAGGCCGGAGGGAGTTACAGAGACAGGGAGGGGTGTAGGGGCTGGAGGGGGTTACAGAGACGGGGAGGGGTGTAGGGGCCGGAGGGGGTTACAGAGACAGGGAGGGGTGTAGGGGCCGGAGGGTGTTACAGAGACGGGGAGGGGTGTAGGTGCCGGAGGGGGTTACAGAGAAAGGGAGGGTGTAGGGGCTGGAGGGGGTTACAGAGACAGGGAGGGGTGTTGGGGCCGGAGGGTGTTACAGAGACAGGGAGTGGTGTAGGGGCCGGAAGTGGTTACAGAGACAGGGAGGGGTGTAGGGGCCGGAGGGTGTTACAGAGACAGGGAGTGGTGTAGGGGCCGGAAGGGGTTACAGAGACAGGGAGGGGTGTAGGGGCCGGAGGGTGTTACAGAGACAGGGAGGGGTGTAGGGGCTGGAGGGGGTTACAGAGACAGGGAGGGGTGTAGGGGCTGGAGGGGGTTACAGAGACAGGGAGGGGTGTAGGGGTTGGAGGGGGTTAGGGATTGGAGGAGGTTACAGAGACAGGGAGGGGTGTAGAGGCCGGAGGGGGTTACAGAGACAGGGAGGGGTGTAGGGGCAGGAGTGGTTACAGAGACAGGAAGGGGTGTAGGGGCCAGAGGGGGTTACAGAGACGGGGAGTGGTGTAGGGACTGGAGGGGGTTACAGAGACAAGGAGGAGTGTAGGGACTGGAGGGGGTTACAGAGACAGGGAGGGGTGTAGGGGCTGGAGGGGGTTACAGAGACGGGGGCGGTGTAGGGACCAGAGGGGGTTACAGAGACAGGGAGGGGTGTAGGGGCTGCAGGGGGTTACAGAGACAGGGAGTGGTGTAGGGGCCGGAAGTGGTTACAGAGACAGGGAGGGCTGGAGGGGCTGGAGGGGGTTACAGAGACAGGGAGGGGTGTAGAGGCCGGAGGGTGTTACAGAGACGGGGAGGGGTGTAGGTGCCGGAGGGGGTTACAGAGACAGGGAGGGGTGTTGGGGCCGGAGGGTGTTACAGAGACAGGGAGTGGTGTAGGGGCCGGAAGTGGTTACAGAGACAGGGAGGGGTGTAGGGGCCGGAGGGTGTTTCAGAGACAGGGAGTGGTGTAGGGGCCGGAAGGGGTTACAGAGACAGGGAGGGGTGTAGGGGCCGGAGGGTGTTACAGAGACAGGGAGGGGTGTAGGGGCTGGAGGGGGTTACAGAAACAGGGAGAGGTGTAGGGGCTGGAGGGGGTTACAGAGACAGGGAGGAGTGTAGGGATTGGAGGAGGTTAGGGATTGGAGGAGGTTACAGAGACAGGGAGGGGTGTAGAGGCCGGAGGGGGTTACAGAGACAGGGAGGGGTGTAGGGGCCGGAGGGTGTTACAGAGGTGGGGAGGGGTGTAGGTGCCGGAGGGGGTTACAGATTTAGGGAGGGTGTAGGGGCTGGGGGGAGTTACAGAGACAGGGAGGGATGTAGGGGCCGGAGGGTGTTACAGAGACAGGGAGTGGTGTAGGGGCCGGAAGTGGTTACAGAGACGGGGGGGGCGGTGTAGGGGCCGGAGGGTGTTACAGAGACAGGGAGTGGTGTAGGGGCCGGAAGGGGTTACAGAGACAGGGAGGGGTGTAGGGGCCGAAGGGGGTTACAGAGATGGGGAGGGGTGTAGGGGCCGGAGGGGGTTACAGAGACAGGGAGGGGTGTAGGGACTGGACGGGGACGGATGGGCTTACTGAGATGGGGAGAGGTGAGGCTATTGCCACGACTGAAGTGACAGGGAAGAGATGGGAAGCTGTGGGATGAAGTTTCTGTAATGAGGAACAGTGGAGATCTGGATCACTGGGGTTGTGAAAAGGTTCCTTGGGCTTTCCACTGATTGGATCGAAATGGAAGAGAGAATTCTTTACAGGGTGGTGTTAACCACAATGATGGGAGCACTGCAGCAGAAGCTGGGGCCGACTCAACGGGCCAAGTGGGTACGGGTGATTTTGTGTGTCTATGGAAGGATTAGCAGACAGTGATGTCAAATAGCATGAAGCTGCTGCTCGAGGAAGGATGGGCAAGGGAGGATGTCAGGGATTTGGTGTGTGTTTGGGAAACTATGTTGGCATGCAGTTGCTGAGTGGGGGACGGAATGGTTCACGACCGACAGAGACTGTGTGGATCGCGGGCATTTGTGGGAGCTGTGCATCGCTGTTTCATGTGCTCTCGAGTTGTTGCCTCAGGGAGTAAAATCAATTATTGCAGCTTGTGTGTTGTTTATATAACCGCGACTTCAGTCCATAAAAAAACAATTTCTCTTTATTGTCAAGAGCAGATAGCTAATTTGCCCCTCCTGAGGCTTTCTGCAATAAAACAAGGCTCACCAAATCCTCCCAAACTGTCAAGGATTATTGAATTATTTTGCAGTAGTAATCATCTCCCTTTAAGATGCAGAACAAAGCCACTATGTGGTTTCCTAGAGAACTAGTCCCACTCGCAGAATCACCCAATGGGTGGTCGCTGGTCTGTTCCTGGACCTGGCAGGGTCTATCTGACCCAAATGCCACCCCTCGACATGGGTAGAGTCTGTGCCCGGATACCTCCGCAATAGGAACATGCAGCATCCACTGGCTCAAGGCAGACCTGAGTAACTGGGTAGTGCGGAGCACAAAGTTTTATTTGACACGCTGCTGGTACTGTAAATAACGTTTTCAAAAATTAAAGAAAAGCTGGTTAGGTACAGATCGGAACTCCCCCTGCACTGTCCGTCACACATTCCCAGGGTCAGGCAGAATGAAGCTCCCTCCACATCGTCCCATCACATACTCCCAGGGTCAGACGCAGAGTGAAGCTCCCTCTACACCATCCCATCACACACTCCCGGGGTCAGACACAGAGTGAAACTCCCTCCCCACCGTCCCATCACATACTCCCAGGGTCAGACACAGAGTGAAGCTCCCTCCACACCGTCCCATCACACACTCCCGGGGTCAGACACAGAGTGAAACTCCCTCCACACCGTCCCATCACACACTCCCGGGGTCAGACACAGAGTGAAACTCCCTCCCCACCGTCCCATCACATACTCCCAGGGTCAGACACAGAGTGAAGCTCCCTCCACACCGTCCCATCACACACTCCCGGGGTCAGACACAGAGTGAAACTCCCTCCACACCGTCCCATCACACACTCCCGGGGTCAGACACAGAGTGAAACTCCCTCCCCACCGTCCCATCACATACTCCCAGGGTCAGACACAGAGTGAAGCTCCCTCCACACTGTCCCATCACACACTCCCGGGGTCAGACATAGAGTGAAGCTCCCTCCACACTGTCCCATCACACACTCCCAGGGTCAGACAAAGAGTGAAGCTCCCTCCACACTGTCCCATCACACACTCCCGGGGTCAGACACAGAGTGAAACTCCCTCCCCACCGTCCCATCACACACTCCCAGGGTCAGACACAAAGTGAAGCTAACCTCCACACCGTCCCATCACATACTCCCAGGGTCAGACACAGAGTGAAGCTCCCTCCACACTATCCCATCACACACTCCCAGGGTCAGACATAGAGTGAAGCTCCCTCCACACTGTCCCATCACACACTCCCAGGGTCAGACAAAGAGTGAATCTCCCTCCACACCGTCCCATCACACACTCCCGGGGTCAGACACAGAGTGAAACTCCCTCCACACTGTCCCATCACACACTCCCGGGGTCAGACACAGCGGGCGGACTGCCTGGCTATGTTTAGGGGGTATGTTCGTGCCCGGGTGAACGTTGAAAAGGAATACGCACAGTCCACGGCGACCGTAGAGGTGTTCCGGGACCGTTGGGCTCCGCGGGGTGTAAATGCCATCATTGATGAGGATGGCAATATATTGGTTTAACATGTATTGTCTGTTTGTAGTGTAGTAAATATGTTAGTCACTGGTTTTGTAAATATTGTATAGCACCGACATTTGTAATAAAGAATTTTGTAAAGAAAAAAAAAGGGGTCAGACACAGAGTGAAACTCCCTTCCCACCGTCCCATCACACGCTCCCGGGGTCAGACACAGAGTGAAGCTCCCTCCACACCATCCCATCACACACTCCCGGGGTCAGACATAGAGTGAAGCTCCCTCCACACTGTCCCATCACACACTCCTGGGGTCAGACACAGAGTGAAGCTCCCTCTACACCATCCCATGACACACTCCCGGGGTCAGACACAGTGTGAAACTCCCTCCATGCCATCCCATCACACACTCCCGGGGTCAGACACAGAGTGAAGCTCCCTCTTCCCTATCCCTCTACACAATCCCCAGCAGGATTAGACTCAGTAAATTTTCCTCTACCAGCCTAACAATCCCTTTTATCGGAGTATCTCTCCTGAGACACTGACTCCTGGGTCCACCTCTCCTGTCATCGTTTCCCTTCAGATGACAGCAGCCCTGTTTCTGGGGGGGTGAGGCTGGTCAGGCAGCAGGACTGTGAGGGAAATATTTCATCAGAACTGGGGTCAATTTGTGCCGATCCAGGTTAACTGTCGAGGTGAGGGGAGAGAGAAAGGGAATGGCTGAGGTGAGTGAAGGCTGGCAGAGATTAACACAAAGCCAGATGTTGGTGGGAACTGTTCAGGAGGGATGTGAATTCTGTGATTCAGCCCTGGAGCCTCCAGGAGACTGGAGTACTGCACATTTGCCCTGACCGTCGTGTGTCTCCACCACAGAGGCAGGGGTCCAGAGGCAGTTATGGGTGTGAGAAGGGCAGAGATGGGCTGCTAGTGATGGGTGTGAGAAGGGTAGAGATGGGCTGCCAGTTATGGGTGTGAGAAGGGTAGAGATGGGCTGCAAGTAATGGGTGTGAGAAGGACAGAGATCCCTCCCAGAGAGCAGGAGCAGATTACAGAGAATATTACCACACCTAGGGTTTGCTGACATTTCATTCATCATCCTTTCATCTGGTCAAGGTCTTTGTGAAGAATTTCCTTCAAATAAGTAATGAACATCAATGATTTGACATTGGAGAGTTGGGAATGCCTTCAGATATTCTAACTCTGCCTGACTCTAATTACTTCAAGGTATCTCCCTGCCCTTAACAGTGGGTGAGACTCATAGAACAATTGGATTCATACAGGTGTACCCCCAGGCACCATCTACAGGCTCAAAACCAAATTCTGTACAAGGCTGTTGGAGATCCATTCACTCTCTGAGACCAAGGGAGGGGGAGTTGGAATACATTGGACCCACCCTCAGTGCCCCATCAGATCTGGGCTTCCCAGCACCAACATCAGTAGGTGGCCCAGCGCCAGCCAGCAGTGTGCCTGGAGGATCTGTGATTGGGTGCCTGTCCCTCAGGCCAATCTGTGATAGGTCAATTATCCTGATTGACAATGTTCTGTCGAGCACTCTGGGTATGACGTGTTGACTCTGGAATGGGTGTCTGCCCCAACACATCCTTATGTTGTGTCGGTTAACACACTGTCTGTTTTGATGGACACATGACAAATAAATGATTAACTTGCCCTTGACAGGGTGAGTGCCATTACAAACCGGTCAGTGATTGGATAAGTTGAGTATGGACAAGTTATTACTTGATATATTTCTGTGAGGAGATCAGTCGTAGAGTCACAGAAACAGGCCTTTTGCCCATTGTGTCCAGCCATAGAGACCCAGACATCCCACCTCTCCTGGAAGTTCCGGGAGTCTCTCACATATTAATAGTGGCTCCCTGATGCCCTCAAATTATATACAATATCACGGAAATCAATTTTTTTGAGAGCGAGTGAGAGCAAGCAAGCGAGAGCGCGAGAGAGCGCACGAGTGACCATGAAAGAGAGCGCGAGCGAGGGAGAGAGTGAGAGCGCACCATGGCAGAGTGTTCCAAAAAAAATATAAAATGTATGTCACCCCAGAGTACACTAAAGTGCACCCCTGCCTAATGGGGGTCAAAAATAATGACAGTGTTGCTCGCTGCACTGTTTGCAACAGTGACTTTTCTATTGCCCATGGGGGGTTAAGACTGTAAGAGATGTGTTGAGGTGAGTTTAACAGGTGTCATTCGTTCATTAGCATAGCTAACGTTATTTAAACTAGCTGGCTGGCTGCTAGGGAGCTACACTATTGCAGACATCCCACCTCTCCCGGACGTTCTGGGAGTCTCCTGCAAATTGATGGTGCTACCTCCCTGAAATTAGTTTTTGCAGGGTGGGATGTCCGGAGACCATCTACAGGCAGATGAGATTGCTTTAATTTGGCATCCTGGTCAGCACAGGCATGATGGTCTGAATGGCCTGTTCCTGTACTGTTCTACATTTCTAATAGATAGGGTCTGTTTGTAGGATCTGTTTGCCACACCGGCCCTGCTTGGGTGAAACACAAGAGGCCATGAGATTCCTGGGCCTGGAGGAAGCACAGGGGAAAATGCAGAGCTGGGCTAAGAAGTGACAGATGGAGTTCAATCTGGAAAAGTGTGAAACGATTTACTTTGAAAGATCGAACTTGAAGGCAGAATACAGAATTACTAGCATTGTGGAGGAACAGAGGGATCTTGGGGTCCAGATCCCTAGATCCCTCAGAGTTGCCGCACAAGTTGATAGGGAGGTTGAGAAGGCATACCATGTATTATCCTTCATTAGTCGGAAGATTCAGTTCAAGAGTTGCAAGGTAATGTTGCAACTCTATAAAACTCTGGTTAGACCAGACTTTGAGTATTGTGTTCAGTTCTGGTTGCCTCATTATAGTTGTAGGGAGAGTGCAGAGGAGATCTACCAGGATGCTGCCCGGTTTAGAGAGCATGTCCGATGAGGGAAGGTTCAGTGAGCTAGGCCTTTTCTCTGTGGGCTGAAGGGTGATGAGAGCTGACTTGATAGATGTGTACAAGATGATAAAAGGCATAGATAAGAGTAGGTAGCCAGGGACTTTTTCCCAGGGCGGAAATGGCTTGTAGGAAGGGGCCTAATTGTTAGATGATTGGAGGAAAGTATAGGGGGGTTGTCAGAGGTGGGTTTTTCACACAGAGAGTGGAGGGTGTGTGGAACACCCTGCTGGGGGTGGTGGGAGAGGCAGATACCTAAGGGACATTTAAGAGACTGTTAGATCGGCTCATGGATGATAGAAAAATGGAGGGCTATGTGGGAGGGAATAGGTTATTGGAGTAGGTTAAAAGGTCGGCACAACATTGCGGGCCGAAGGACTGTATTGTCCTGTACTGTTCTATGTTCTATAAAATCTTCACTCCACTACCCTTCCCTTCCACACTCACATCCGTCAATGATGGATCCACGTGACATTTAGTGAGGGAAAGGTCCCATTTATGAAAGTGAATCTTTCTGACATGGGCTGCCGGCTGTGTGTGTTATTTATACCAAAACGGGGCAGCCAGAGAGAACTACTGCAAAAACTCCATGTTGACATATGCTAGGCGTCACTGTTAAACTTGTCTGCTCAGAACCTGCGTGCCAGTGATTCAGAATGGTATGTGATTCAGTGTGACAGCTCTCTCAGCAGCCAGACAGGGAGCAGCAAATTGTGGTGCTGAGTTAGAAAAGGGCTCTGGCAGAATGGACAGCAGACTGGGCAGGGGCAGCTCCCCACTGGCAGGGTCATCTCACAATCACGTACCCTTGGAAAATATCTCTGCTAACACAAACCAACAGATTTCATGACTTATACCAGTGACAAGAAACCAAATTCTGATTCTTGTCATTGTTTCTTCACTGTCACCATGATGAAACCATGGAACTTCCTCCCCAATGGCACAGGGTCTCAACCCTGGAACTTCCTCCTGATTGTCACTGGGTCTAAACCCTGGAACTCCCTCCCGATCGTCACCAGGTCTAAATCCTAGAACTCATTCCCAATCGTCACCGGGTCTAAACCCTGGAACTCCCTCCCGATCGTCACCGGGTCTAAACCCTGGAACTCCCTCCCGATCGTCACCGGGTCTAAACCCTGGAACTCCCTCTCCATCGTCACCGGGTCTAAACCCTGGAACTCCCTCCCCAATGGCACCGGGTCTAAACCCTGGAACTCCCTCTCGATCGTCATCGGGTCTAAACCCTGGAACTCCCTCCCCAATGGCACCAGGTCTAATCCCTGGAACTCCCTCCCCATCGTCACCGGGTCTAAACCCTGGAACTCCCTCCCGATCGTCACCGGGTCTAAACCCTGGAACTCCCTCCCGATCGTCACCGGGTCTAAACCCTGGAACTCCCTCCCCAATGGCACCAGGTCTAAACCCTGGAACTCCCTCCCGATTGTCACCGGGTCTAAACCCTGGAACTCCCTCCCGATCGTCACCGGCTCTAAACCCTGGGATTCCCTCCCGATCGTCACCGGGTCTAAACCCTGGGACTCCCTCCCCATCGTCACCGGGTCTAAACCCTGGAACTCCCTCCCGATCGTCACCGGGTCTAAACCCTGGAACTCCCTCCCGATCGTCACCGGCTCTAAACCCTGGGATTCCCTCCCGATCGTCACCGGGTCTAAACCCTGGAACTCCCTCCCCATCGTCACCGGGTCTAAACCCTGGAACTCCCTCCCGATCGTCACCGGGTCTAAACCCTGGAACTCCCTCCCCAATCGTCACCGGGTCTAAACCCTGGAACTCATTCCTGATCCTCACCATGGGAGCACCATCACCAGACAGACTGCAGCAGTCCCACCTCCACTTTCCCAAGGGGCACTTTAGAATGACACGTACATTTTAACCATTCATACATTTTTAAAAGATTCTGTAGTCCCTCCCTCAGTCTTTTCCTCTACGAAAACGACTGCAATATTGATCCTCATAGCAATGTGTTAAGAGTACAGGTAGGGAGGTTTTGATTTTGCATTGCAGGGCGCTGGTGAGACCATGTCTGGAACACTGCAGACAGGTCTGATTGAGGGTACACTGTGTAGGAGGCAGTGCAGAGACAGTTCACTGTCTGATGCTGAGAACGAGATGTTTCTGGAGAAAGGTTGGGCAAATCGGGTTGATGCTCGGAAACTAATTCTATTCCATCAGGCAGGGTGGGGCCTCGGGGGCTGGTTCCCCTGCTGGAGGTACCTAGAACGATGGGGAATGGTTTCAGGACGAGACAAAAGGGAATTTCTTTTTTGACTGAGTTGTGAACCTTATGAATTCTCTGGCTCACCTTCCCCCTGGAACCGTGGAGGGAGATGTAGTCAGGCACAGACAGGTGGACATTGAAACTACAAGGGAGTGAAGGGAGAAAGGCTGCCAGTGGGAGTAGTACTGAGTCAGGATCGGATTGTAAGGAGAAGTCTCCACAGTCTTGCCTGCCCTTTTCGAGGCCTGTTCCCTTCACAATCCATGCACTGACGTCATCATCCTCCTGATCTCCCCTGACAGCTCACAGTCTTACGCTCTACTTGGCTAACGTGCAGAAACAGCTTCCTAAACCTGTTTCTCCTGAGCTCCAAACCCGGAGTATCTTTGGGCGGCTGGAGGTGCTTGCACCCGGGGAGATCTCTGTGCCTTATTTCTAGACTGAGTGAGGTGATATCCGAGACTCTGACCACAGGTGTGGGCATCAGCCCAGGACACAGGGAGATCCCTGCCACACCTTGCTGTCAGCTGAGTTAGTCACCTCCCATTGGAGGTCTGTTGGCTAACAATTCATTCAAAATATAGCAGCACTAATAGTGACCCTCCCTCAGTACCACCCCTCCCACAGTGTGACCCTCCCTCAGTACCACTCCTCCCACAGTGTGACCCTCCCACAGTACCACCCCTCCCACAGTGTGACCCTCCCTCAGTACCATTCCTCCCACAGTGTGACCCTCCCTCAGTACCACCCCTCCCACAGTGTGACCCTCTCTCAGTACCACTCCTCCCACAGTGTGACCCTCCCACAGTACCACCCCTCCCACAGTGTGACCCTCCCTCAGTACCACTCCTCCCACAGTGTGACCCTCCCTCAGTACCCCCCTCACAGTGTGACTCTCCCTCAGTACCACCCCTCCCACAGTGTGACCCTCCCTCAGTACCACCCCTCAAACAGTGGCACCCTCCCTCAGTGCCACCCCTCCCACAGTGTGTCCCTGCCTCAGTACCACCCCTCCCACAGTGTGACCCTCCCTCGGTACCACCCCCCACAGTGTGACCCTCCCTCAGTACCGCCCCTCCGTCAGTGTGACCCTTCCTCAGTACCAACCCCGCCCACAGTGTGACCCTCCCTCAGTACCACCCCCCCACAGTGTGACCCTCCCTCAGTGCCACCCCTCCCACAGTGTGACTCTCCCTCAGTACCACCCCTCCCACAGTGTCACTCTCCCTCAGTACCACCCCACCGCAGTGTTACCCTCCCTCAGTACCACCCCTCCCACAGTGTGTCCCTGCCTCAGTACCACCCCTCCCACAGTGTGACTCTCCCTCAGTACCACCCCCCCACAGTGTGACCCTCCCTCAGTACCACCCCTCCCACAGTGTGACCCTCCCTCAGTACCACCCCTCCCACAGTGTGACTCTCCCTCAGTACCACCCCTCCCACAGTGTGACCCTCCCTCAGTACCACACCCCCCACAGTGTGACCCTCCCTCAGTACCACCCCTCCCACAGTGTGACCCTCCCTCAGTACCACCCCTACCACAGTGTCACTCTCCCTCAGTACCACCCCACCACAGTGTGACCCTCCCTCAGTACCACCCCTCCCACAGTGTGTCCGTGCCTCAGTACCACCCCTCCCACAGTGTGACCCTCCCTCAGTACCACCCCTCCCACAGTGTGACCCTCCCTCAGTACCACCCCTCCCACAGTGTGACCTTCCCTAGGTACCACCCCTCACAGTGTGACCCTCCCTCAGTACCACCCCCCCACAGTGTGACCCTCCCTAGGTACCACCCCTCACAGTGTGACCCTCCCTCGGTACCACCCCCCACAGTGTGACCCTCCCTCAGTACCACCCCTCCCACAGTGTGACCCTCCCTCAGTACCACCCCTCCCTCAGTGTGACCCTTCCTCAGTACCAACCCCGCCCACAGTGTGACCCTCCCTCAGTACCACTCCTCCCACAGTGTGACCCTCCCTCAGTACCAACCCCCACACTGTGACCCTCCCTCAGTACCACCCCTCCCACAGTGTGTCCCTGCCTCAGGACCACCCCTCCCACAGTGTGACTCTCCCTCAGTACCACCCCCCCACAGTGTGACCCTCTCTCGGTACCACCACCCACAGTGTGACCCTCCCTCGGTACCACCCCTCCCTCAGTGTGTCCGTGCCTCAGTACCACCCCTCCCACAGTGTGACCCTCCCTCGGTACCACCCCACACAGTGTGACCCTCCCTCGGTACCACCCCTCCCTCAGTGTGACCCTTCCTCAGTACCAACCCCACCCACAGTGTGACCCTCCCTCAGTACCACCCCTCCCACAGTGTGACCCTCCCTCAGTACCACCCCTCCCACACTGTGACCCTCCCTCAGTACCACCCCTCCCACAGTGTGACTCTCCTTCAGTACAACCCCTCCCACAGTGTGTCTCTCCCTCAGTACTACCCCTCCCACAATGTGACCCTCCCTCAATACCACCCCTCCCACAGTGTGATCTTCCCTCAGTACCACCCCTCCCACAGTGTGATCCTCCCTCAGTACCACCCCTCCCGCAGTCTGACCCTCCCTCAATACCACCCCTCCCACAGTGTGTCCCTCCCTCAGTACCGCCCTTCCCACAGTGTGACCTTCCCTCAGTACCGCCCCTCCCACAGTGTGACCCTCCCACAGTACCACCCCCCCACAGTGTGACCCTCCCTAGGTACCACCCCTCACTGTGTGACCCTCCCTCGGTACCACCCCCCACAGTGTGACCATCCCTCAGTACCACCCCTCCCACAGTGTGACCCTCCCTCAGTACCACCCCCCCACAGTGTGACCCTCCCTAGGTACCACCCCTCACAGTGTGACCCTCCCTCGGTACCACCCCCCACAGTGTGACCATCCCTCAGTACCACCCCTCCCACAGTGTGACCCTCCCTCAGTACCACCCCTCCCTCAGTGTGACCCTTCCTCAGTACCAACCCCGCCCACAGTGTGACCCTCCCTCAGTACCACCCCTCCCACAGTGTGACCCTCCCTCAGTACCACCCCTCCCTCAGTGTGACCCTTCCTCAGTACCAACCCCGCCCACAGTGTGACCCTCCCTCAGTACCACCCCTCCCACAGTGTGACCCTCCCTCAGTAACACCCCCCCACACTGTGACCCTCCCTCAGTACCACCCCTCCCACAGTGTGACCCTCCCTCAGTGCCACCCCTCCCACAGTGTGTCCCTGCCTCAGTACCACCCCTCCCACAGTGTGACCCTCCCTCGGTACCACCCCCCACAGTGTGACCCTCCCTCAGTACCGCCCCTCCGTCAGTGTGACCCTTCCTCAGTACCAACCCCGCCCACAGTGTGACCCTCCCTCAGTACCACCCCCCCACAGTGTGACCCTCCCTCAGTGCCACCCCTCCCACAGTGTGACTCTCCCTCAGTACCACCCCTCCCACTGTGTCACTCTCCCTCAGTATCACCCCACCGCAGTGTTACCCTCCCTCAGTACCACCCCTCCCACAGTGTGTCCCTGCCTCAGTACCACCCCTCACACAATGTGACTCTCCCTCAGTACCACCCCCCCACAGTGTGACCCTCCCTCAGTACCACCCCTCCCACACTGTGACCCTCCCTCAGTACCACCCCTCCCACAGTGTGACTCTCCCTCAGTACCACCCCTCCCACAGTGTGACCCTCCCTCAGTACCACCCCCCCCACAGTGTGACCCTCCCTCAGTACCACACCTCCCACAGTGTGACTCTCCCTCAGTACCACCCCTCCCACAGTGTCACTCTCCCTCAGTACCACCCCACCACAGTGTGACCCTCCCTCAGTACCACCCCTCCCACAGTGTGTTCGTGCCTCAGTACCACCCCTCCCACAGTGTGACCCTCCCTCGGTACCACCCCTCCCTCAGTGTGACCCTTCCTCAGTACCAACCCCACCCACAGTGTGACCCTCGGTCAGTACCACCCCTCCCACAGTGTGACCCTCCCTCAGTACCACCCCTCCCACACTGTGACCCTCCCTCAGTACCACCCCTCCCACAGTGTGACTCTCCTTCAGTACAACCCCTCCCACAGTGTGTCTCTCCCTCAGTACTACCCCTCCCACAATGTGACCCTCCCTCAATACCACCCCTCCCACAGTGTGATCTTCCCTCAGTACCACCCCTCCCACAGTGTGATCCTCCCTCAGTACCACCCCTCCCGCAGTCTGACCCTCCCTCAATACCACCCCTCCCACAGTGTGACCCTCCCTCAGTACCGCCCCTCCCACAGTGTGACCTTCCCTCAGTACCGCCCCTCCCACAGTGTGACCCTCCCACAGTACCACCCCCCCACAGTGTGACCCTCCCTAGGTACCACCCCTCACAGTGTGACCCTCCCTCGGTACCACCCCCCACAGTGTGACCCTCCCTCAGTAGCACCCCTCCCACAGTGTGACCCTCCCTCAGTACCACCCCTCCCTCAGTGTGACCCTTCCTCAGTACCAACCCCGCCCACAGTGTGACCCTCCCTCAGTACCACTCCTCCCACAGTGTGACCCTCCCGGACTACCACCCCCCCACACTGTGACCCTCCCTCAGTACCACCCCTCCCACAGTGTGACCCTCCCTCAGTGCCACCCCTCCCACAGTGTGTCCCTGCCTCAGTACCACCCCTCCCACAGTGTGACCCTCCCTCGGTACCACCCCCCACAGTGTGACCCTCCCTCAGTACCACCCCCCCACACTGTGACCCTCCCTCAGTACCACCCCTCCCACAGTGTGACCCTCCCTCAGTGCCACCCCTCCCACAGTGTGTCCCTGCCTCAGTACATCCCCTCCCTCAGTGTGACTCTCCCTCAGTACCACCCCCCCCACAGTGTGACCCTCCCTCGGTACCACCCCTCACAGTGTGACCCTCCCTCAGTACCACCCCTCTGTCAGTGTGACCCTTCCTCAGTACCAACCCCGCCCACAGTGTGACCCTCCCTCAGTACCACTCCTCCCACAGTGTGACCCTCCCGGAGTACCACCCCCCCACACTGTGACCCTCCCTCTGTACCACCCCTCCCACTGTGTGACCCTCCCTCAGTGCCACCCCTCCCACAGTGTGTCCCTGCCTCAGTACCACCCCTCCCACAGTGTGACCCTCCCTCGGTACCACCCCCCACAGTGTGACCCTCCCTCAGTACCACCCCCCCACACTGTGACCGTCCCTCAGTACCACCCCTCCCACAGTGTGACCCTCCCTCAGTGCCACCCCTCCCACAGTGTGTCCCTGCCTCAGTACATCCCCTCCCACAGTGTGACTCTCCCTCAGTACCACCCCCCCCACAGTGTGACCCTCCCTCGGTACCACCCCCCACAGTGTGACCCTCCCTCAGTACCACCCCTCTGTCAGTGTGACCCTTCCTCAGTACCAACCCCGCCCACAGTGTGACCCTCCCTCAGTTCCACCCCTCCCACAGTGTGACCCTCCCTCAGTACCACCCCTCCCACTGTGTGACTCTCCCTCAGTACCACCCCTCCCACAGTGTCACTCTCCCTCAGTATCACCCCACCGCAGTGTTACCCTCCCTCAGTACCACCCCTCCCACAGTGTGTCCCTGCCTCAGTACCACCCCTCCCACAGTGTGACTCTCCCTCAGTACCACCCCCCCACAGTGTGACCCTCCCTCGGTACCACCCCCCACAGTGTGAGCCTCCCTCAGTACCACCCCTCCCACAGTGTGACTCTCCCTCGGTACCACCCCTCCCTCAGTGTGACCCTTCCTCAGTACCAACCCCGCCCACAGTGTGACCCTCCCTCAGTACCACCCCTCCCACAGTGTGACCCTCCCTCAGTACCACCCCTCCCACAGTGTGACCCTCCCTCGGTACCACCACCCACAGTGTGACCCTCCCTCGGTACTACCCCTCCCTCAGTGTGACCCTTCCTCAGTACCAACCCCGCCCACAGTGTGACCCTCCCTCAGTACCACCCCTCCCACAGTGTGACCCTCCCTTAGTACCACCCCTCCCACAGTGTGACTCTCCTTCAGTACAACCCCTCCCACAGTGTGTCTCTCCCTCAATACCACCCCTCCCACAGTGTGACCCTCCCTCAGTACTACCCCTCTCACAGTGTGACCCTCCCTCAGTACCACCCCCCCACAGTGTGACCCTCCCTCAGTACCATCCCCCCACAGTGTGACCCTCCCTAGATACCACCCCTCACAGTGTGACCCTCCCTCGGTACCACCCCTCCCACAGTGTGACCCTCCCTCAGTACCACCCGTCCCACAGTGTGACCCTCCCTCAGTACCACCTCTCTCACAGTGTGACCCTCCCTCAGTACCACCCCTCCCACAGTGTGACTCTCCCTCAGTACCACCCCTCCCACAGTGTGACCCTCCCTCAGTACCACCCTTCCCACAGTGTAACCCTCCCTCAGTACCACCCCCCGCACAGTGTGACCCTCCCTCAGTACCACCCCTCTCACAGTGTGACCCTCCCTCAGTACCATCCTTCCTCTCAGAACTCCATCCCTCTTGGTCCTCCTGCATTGTTGAAGTTGACTGTGAGAGTCCCAGCCCGGGTTCGAAGCTGAGAACTCAGCAGCGATGATGAAGCTGAAGAGAAGTTAAATTAATTGCAGATGTTAGTTTCCTGGTGGGGGCTTTGTACAAGGTGGGGTCATCTGCATTTCCTGAGACAGTAGGATTGCATCGGGATTGGAAGCAGTGTGTTGGAATGGCATGTTGGAGACATCCCCCCAGAGTTGTAAGTGTAATATGTGGGGAAAGGCACAGTGATAGGAACTATTTCCAGACAATGGGAGTACCCAGCCATGGGAATCGGTGCGTGAGTCACCGTGAGATCTCCACACTCCGTCCTGGTCAACTGCACAGCTCATCTCTGCGCAATCTATTTTCGGTTAAAAGGTTGACTCAGCTTTGTGTGCTGAGCAGCCTGTAATATGCTGTACTCTTCTGTTGCATGTGATCTTCACGATCGGGGAACGACACAACACAGGGCCAGGCCATTCGGCCCCTTTGTTCTGCTGCCTGCCACCCTGTCCTGTCCATCTCCTCCAGTTCCTGTCTGTTGGTGGTGTGAATGAGTCCCACACTCTTCAGAGAAGGGACTCCCTCCTGAATTCCTGACTGGATTTATCCTTGACCTTTTGAAACTGTTGGAGCCACGTCCCAGCTTAGCGGAGACACTTCTCTCCTGGTCAAAGCTGTTTCTAATTTTGCACAGTTTTGTTTGAGAGGGTTAAGTTTTTTACACAGACAGTGGTGAGTGCGTGGAATGGGCTGCTGGTGACGGTGGTGGAGGCGGATACGATAGGGTCTTTTAAGAGACTCCTGGATAGGTACATGGAGCTTAGAAAAATAGAGGGCTATGGGAACCCTAGGTAATTTCTAAGGTAAGGAGATGTTCGGCACAGCTTTGTGGGCCGAAGGGCCTTTATTGTGCTGTAGGTTTTCTATGTTTCTACGTTCCAAGACCCCTGCCTAACTCTTTCTTGCTAATCCTTGATATTCCACGTCCCTTGCCGACTATCTTGCAGTATATTAAGGTGATGAACTGCATTTGTGAATGTGGTGACTGCCATCACACTGAGCACGTCCTGGTACTCTGTGTGTTCTCCACTGAAGCTATGGTCAATCTGTGGGAAAGGCATGAATGTGAATGAGCTGAATGACCATACCGTTACGTGGAGGTGTCGAGAGCTAAAACTGTGTCATCTCGTGGATGAGATGTGAACTGAGAGAAGTTAGTTCAGCGTTATAGAATTAGTCCAGTTCTTCCTGGAGTCCAGGGATTAGTATTTATCTGCCACACAGTGAAATGTTGTCTTGCTGTATATTTGCTGTGGATTCACTGCCCAGTCCTTCATAAAAACCAGCTCCTCCAAAAAAAATGTGTTCTTGGGAGCATAAGGTATTGTAAACACAGGAGATTCTGCAGAAGCTGGAAATCCAGAGCAACATGCACAGAATGCTGGAGAAACTCAGCAAGTCAGGCAGCATCTATGGAGATGAACATTTCAGGCTAAGACCCCCCATCAGAACTTGACCCAAAACATCACATGTTTATTTCCCTCTGTAGATGCTGCCTGACCTGCTGAATTCCTGCAGCATTCTGTGTGTGTGTTACCCTGATTTCCAGCATTGGCAGAACCTCTTGTCTCCTCTCTGTCTGTGCAATCTCGGTAAAGCAGCCAACTTAATTAAGAACCCATACCGCACCATCCATTCTGCGTTCTCACCCCTCCCATCAGGCAGAAGACACGAAAGCCTGAAAGCACGTACTGCCAAGCTGAAGGGCAGCTTCTATCGTGCTGTTGTATGGCCATTGAACGGAACATTTGTAAGTGAAGATGTTCCTTTGACCTCACAATCTACGTAGTTTGTTATGGCCTTGCACCTATTGTCTGCCCACACTGCACTTTCTCTGTACCTGTAACACTTTGTTCTGTATTCTCTAATTTTCCCTTGTACTATCTCTATGCATTGATGTGATGAAATGATCTGTATGAGTGGCGTGCAAAGGCAAAGCTTTTCATTGTGTGACACTAATAAACCAATTTACCGGTTTAACACTAACACAGACAGGACTGGGATGGTCAGAACCTTGAAGAGGCAAAACAGAGCAGGTTGGTCCCATTGTCACAGGAGGTCTGAAGAAGGAGAACTGATCTCCTTGATGTGGAACAGAGGGACCTGAGAGTACAAGTGAGAGTTCACTGAAAGCTGCCACACAAGTAGGCAGGATGCTGAAGAAGGCGTTTAACACGCTGGCCTTCGTCAGTCAGGGCATCCAAGTTTAGCATTAGGGATACTTCGTTAGGTATACCCCTGCACCTGCTCATTAACACCAGGAGATATAGGAGCAGGAGTAAGCCATTTGGCCCATTGGGTCTGCTCCGCTATTTCATCATGGCTGATCCAATTTTCCTCTCAGCGCCAATCTCCTGCCTTCCCCCCACCCCGCTCCCACTCCCCGTATCCCTTCATGCCCTGACCTATCAAGAATCTATCAACCTCTGCCTTAAGTATACATAAAAACAGACAGCCCGGCTGCTTGTGGCAAAGAATTCCACAGATTCATCATTCTCTGGCTAAAGAAATTCCTCCTCATCTGCATTCTAAAGGAAAGCCCTTCTATTCTGAGGCTGTGTCCTTTGGTCTTAGACTCTCCCACCCCAGGAAACATCCTCTCCACATCCACTCTATCGATGCCTTTCAGCATTCGATAGGTTTCAATGAGGTCTCCCCTCATTCTTCTGAATTCTAGTGAATACAGGCCCAGAGCCATCAAACGCTCTTCATATGACAAGACATTCAATCCTGGAATCATTTTCGTGAATCTCCTTTGAACCCTCTCCAGTGTCAGCACATCCTTTCCCAGATCAGGGGCCAAAACCGTTCACAATACTCCAATTATGAGGCCTCACCAGTGCTTCAATAAAGTCTCAATATTACATCCTTGCTTTTATATTCTAGTCCTTTTGAAGTGAATGCTAACATCACATTTACCTTCCTCACCACAGACTCAACCTGCAAGTAAACCTTTAGGAATCCTGGATAAAGACTCCCAAGTCACTCTGCATCTCAATTCTTTGTACTTTCTCTCCAGTTAGAAAATACTTTTCATTCCTACCAAAGAACATGGCCATACACTTCCAGACACCGTATTCCATCTGCCGCTTCTTGTGCATTATCTTTATGTCTGAGTCCTTTTGTAGCCTTTCCACTTCCTCAAAACCTCCCTTGATGAAACCATGTTGACTACGGCCTATTTTATCACGTGCTTCTGAGTAACCCAAAACTTCATCCTCAGTAATCAAATTCAACATCTTCCCAACCACTGAGGTCAGACTAACTGGCCTATAGTTTCCTTTCTTCTGTCTCTCTCCCTTCTTGAAAATGGGGTGTCATTTACAGTTTTCCAGTCTGCCGGAACCATTCCAGAATCTAGTGACTCTTGTAAGATCATTACCAATACCTCCACAATCTCTTCAGCCACCTCTTTCAGAACCCTGGGGCGTACACCCTCTGGTCCAGGAGACTTATCTACCCCCAGACCTTCAGATCTTCTCCCTAGTAACGGTAACTTCCACCATACTGCTAATGTCTTCCACAGTGAAGACTGATGCAATATACTTACTCAGTTCGTCCACTATTTCCTTGTCCCCATCACTACCTCTCCACCATTGCTATTCAATATCCCCTCTTGCCTCTCTTTTACATTTTAAGTATTTGAAGAAACTTTTGGTATTTTCTTTAATATTATTGACTAGCTTACTTTTGTATTCCATCTTTACCTTCTTAATAACTTTTTTAAGTTGCCTTCTGTTGGTTTTTAAAAGCTTCCCAATCCTCTAACTTCCCACTAATTCTTGCTCTATTACATGCCCTCTCTTTGGGTTTGATCTTGGCTTTGACTTCTCTTATTAGCCACAGTTGTGTCATTTTGCCTTTAAAATACCTCTTCCTCTTTGGGATATATATATCCTGTAACATTAGATTTAAAATTAATGCATATATCTAATCAGTCTATTATGTGGCAGCAACTCAATGTATAAGAGCATGCAGACATGGTCAAGAGGTTCAGTTGTTGTTCAGACCAACAAACATTAGAATGGGGAAAAAATGTGATCTAAGTGATTTTGACTGTGGAATGATTGTTGGCGCCAGACAGGATGGCTTCCGTATCTCAGAATCTGCTGATCTGGGATTTTCATGCACATTTTCACATTCTCTAGAGTTTACAGAGAATGGTGCTGAAAACAAAAATGACCCAGTGAGCAGTAGTTGTGTGGGTGAAAACGCCTTGTTAATGAGGGAGCTTAGAGGAGAATGGCCAGACTGGTTCAATTTGACAGAAACTCAAATAAACAGCATTACAGCAGTGGTGTGCAGGAGAGCATCTCTGAATGCATGACATATCGAACTTTGAAATTGATGGGCTACAGTAGCAGAAGATTAGATTAGATTAGATTAGATTAGTTAGATTATGAGGACACGCAGTCCTCTTTTATTGTCATTTAGTAATACATGCATTAAGAAATGATACAATATTCCTCCGGTGTGATATCACAAAACACAGGATAGACCAAGACTGAAAAAACTGACAAAACCACATAATTATAACATACAGTTACAACAGTGCAACAATACCATAACTTGATGAAGAACAGTCCATGGCACAGTAAAAAAGTTCGAAGTTTCTCGAAAGTCCCGCATCTCATGCAGAGGGCAGAAGGAAGATAACTCTCCCTGCCATGCCCGACCACAGTCCGACTCAGTCATCCGAAAACTTCGAGCCTCCGATCAGCCCTCCGACACCGAGTACCGAGCACCATCTCTATCCGAATGATTCGACGTCAGCCTCGGTCGCCAGCAGCAGGCAAAGCCGGGGACTTTGGGGCCTTCCCTCCGGAAGATTCTCGATCGCGCAGTAACAACAGCAGCGAACTGGCGTTTCAGAAATTTCTCCAGATGTTCCTCTGTGCTTTCACATCTGTCTCCATCAAATCAGAATTGTCCACGGCCCCTATTTAACGGATACGATATCATTTTCACCGGAGAGCTGCACTCGCGTGGCGTGCTGCCATCTTCTCCTCCACAATGGATCCCTCTCCTGTAATGAATAACATGTCCATTGAGTGCATGATGCAAATACGTCAGTTGTCGGTGAGGCTGTACTTGCAATATTGTGTAGAGCTTTGTTCACCTTGTTGCAGGAAAGACATTCTCAAGTTGGAGAAGGTGTAGAAGAGATGTACTGAGATTCTGATTAGTCCAGAGGGAGAGGTTGGCCACACTGCATTTTTATTCCCTGGAGAATGAGGGCTGACCTCAGGAAAGTTTATAAAATCATGAGGCGGACGGTCAGTCTTTCTCCCAGGGTCGGGGTCCAAAACCACAGGGCACAGACAGGGAGAGATTTAAAAGAAACCTGAGAGTTAACTTCTTTACGCAGAGGGAGCTGAGTACCTGGAACGAGCTGCCAGAGGGAGGGGTCAGGGTGGGAATAATTACAGCAGTGAAGAGGAATTCGGATAGGGACATGGAGGGGAGGGACTGGGAGGGTTATAGGCTCAATGTAGAACGAGCAGGGAAGATGCTGTAGTCAGTCGAGCCAAGGGGCCTGTTTCCTTGCTATATATATCTCACTCTGTGACTGTCTGACGTCGAGTTCTGTGCAAATGTTTTTGGCACATATATGTAACGAGGGTGCCTAAGACTTTTGCACAGTACTGTATTTGTCAACGTGGAGCAAAGAGCCAGTTTGTAAATCTGGTGGGAGCAAAGGATGTTGGGAATGGTGAGGGTGGAGTGTCACAGAAGGGGGGCGTGAGACAGGTGGCAGAGAAGGAACACTAGAGGTGCAGACACACCCAGCTTAACAGTTGGAGAGGGGTTCTTTTCATGAAATTCTACACCCTTTTTTCTCCAAACATACCTTTGCTCATTGCAGCCAAAAAGTTCTATTTTAACTTCATCAGTCCACAGGACTTGTTTCCAAAATGTATCAGGCTTGTTTAGATGTTCCTTTGAACCTTTTGAATAGAACTTTTTGGCTGCAATGTTTGGAGAAAAAAGGGTGCAGAATTTCATGAAAAGAACCCCTCTCCAACTGTTAAGCACAGGGGTGGATCGATCATGCTTTGGGCTTGTGTTGCAGCCAGTGGCACAGGGAACATTTACTGGTAGAGGGAAGAATGAATTCAATTAAATACCAGCAAATTCTGGAAGCAAACATCACACCGTCTGTAAAAGAGCCGAAGATGAAAAGAGGATGGCTTCTACAACAGGATAATGATCCTAAACACACCTCAAAATCTACAATGGACTACCTCAAGTGGTGCAAGCTGAAGGGTTTGCCATGGCCCTCACAGTCCCCTGACCTAAACATCATCAAGAATCTGTGGATAGACCTCAAAAGAGCAGTGCATGCAAGACGACCCAAGAATCTCACAGAACTAGAAGCCTTTTGCAAGGAAGAATGGGCAAAAATCCCCCAAATAAGAATTGAAAGACTCTTAGCTGGCTACAGAAAGCGTTTACAAGCTGTGATACTTGCCAAAGAGGGTGTTACTAAGTACTGACCATGCAGGGTGCCCAAACTTTTGCTTCGGGCCCTTTTCCTTTTTTGTTATTTTGAAACTGTAAAAGATGGAAATAAAAAAGTTTTCTTGCTTAAAATATTAAAGAAATGTGTCATCTTTCACTTTATGCCTTTCGGAAATCAGTTCATCTTCTACTCAGAGTAACAGAAATTTTGACCAGGGGTGCCCAAACGTTTGCATGCCACTGTATGTCACGAAATTTGTTGATTTTGCAGCAGCGGTATAGTGCAAAACATAAAATTGCTACAGTAACTACAGTCTGGCTATCTACACGATCATCTTAGGTGTATGATACGATGAGGGGCATTGATCGTGTGGGTAGCCAGAGGCTTTTCCCAGGGCTGAAATGGCTAACACGAGGGGCACAGTTTTAAGGTGCTGGGAAGTAAGTACAGGAGTGATATCAGAGGTAGATTTTTGCCGCAGAGAGTGGTGTGTGCATGGAATGCACTGCCAATGAAGGCGATAGAGGTGAATACAGTAGGGTCTTTTAAGAGAGTCTTAGATAGGTACATGGAGCTTCGAAAAACGGAGGGAAATTCTAGGCAGTTTCTAGAGTAGGCTACATGGTCGGCACAACATTGTGGGCCGAAGCCTTTTACACAGTACTGTATACAAAATTCACCGGGGGTTTGACAGGAGAGTGTGAGGTTGCTGCTTCACAGTGTCTCAAAATATGTCATTCAGGACAGAGCTGAGAACATTTCTTCAGCCAGAGTGTGGTGAAACTCTATCCAAGAGACTGTCTGTATTCCAGAGGCTGATAGATTTTTGTGGAGAGGGTTTCGAGAGCTAAAGTAACGCTGAGCTGAAAGATTCATCACACAATTGACCTACTAGTCTCTCACATTCAGCTGGAGATGAGATTTACCTCATTAATGCGGGGGGGGGGAGGGAAGGATTAGATACATCTCTTGTTAATGGTGATTGGCATGATTTTGGATGAGCTCCAATTCATAATGTGGGTGTGATTGGGATTCTTGGTTTCATCTATAAAAGGATTAGCTTTAATCTGCGTTCAGAGGAACATCAGTAACAATTCCCTTAATCAATGATTACAAACTGGAGTGAGGGAGGGTGCCTTCCCCCTAACGTCTGCAAAGCTAGCTGAAATTCCTTCAGTCACGAGCAATGACAGGGGTCCTTGGAACTCTCTGAGGGCCTCAGATTCATTTATTTATCACAGGGACATCAAAACAAACAGAGTAATGTGTCATTTGCATTAACAGCCAACACTTAAGGATGTGGTGGGGCAGCCTGCAAGCGTTGCCACTTTCTTTACTCCCGCAGACAGTCCACCGGCTGTCAGCCAGTGGGCCACCGAGAGAGTGAGGGCTGGCGAGGCACTGGAGAAAGCAAGTCTACTGATGGGATGGGTGGACTCCTTGGCCCTGTCCCCGCTGAGGCAGGCCACCGAGGGGCCGAGGGTTGCGAGACACTGGGGAATGTGAGTCAAGCAGTAGGAAGTGTGGCCACTCGGGCCCTGTCCCCGCTGAGGCAGGCCACCGAGGGGCCGAGGGCTGGTGAGACCCTCTTAAAAAGTGAATTTGCCCCAGACAGGCTGTGGCTGTGCATCTGACTGATGGCTGTGATTTTGTGCCATGACAGGGCCCTCTGGCATCGTCATAGCAACGCACAGGCTGGCCTGTTACCTGCTTCAGAATAAATCAGGCCTGACTCCTTTCATTGTTTTGAAATAAGAAAACTCTGACTTCTTCCCTGGGGAGCCATGGTTTTAGTTAGAAAACTGGATACGGCCTGCATTAGATTTTATTTTCCTTTAAACCTAGATTAAACGAGTAACTATACGGTCAGTGAATCCAAGCAAACAGAAACAACTAATAGTACACCAGCCCTAGATTTAAATAATGTCTTTAAGGCAGCTCGGATATCCCTGGGCAGGAAGGGTGGCAGGCAAGATCCAACAGCAGCTGCACAGGGAGGTGATGGGCTGAGGGGACGTATGAATAGTAATCAGGTAGGTGGAGGGAATTCTCGACCTCAGGATCCAGGCAGCTTGAAGGCTTGGCTGGCAATGGAGGGATGGGAATTGGGATTACCTTGAATTGGAGGAACCGAGAGATTTCTTTGGAACAGTGGCGTAGTGGTTAGCACAACGCTTTACAGTACCAGCGACCCGGATTCAATTCCCGTCACTGCCTGTAAGGAGTGGGAAGAGGTTAGTGTAGTGGGTGGCACAACGCTTTACAGTACCAGCGACCCAGGTTCAATTCCCATCAGGAACTCGTACATTTCTCCCGTGACCCTGTGGGTTTTCTCTGGTTTCCTTCCACAGTCCGAAGACATACTGGTTGGTAGATTAAATGGTCATTGTAACTGGTCCTGCGATTAGGCTAGAATTAAATCTGGGGTTTGCTGGGTGGTGCAGCTCTGAGGGCCGGAAGGGCTTATTCTGCGCAGTATCTCTAAATTAATTAAATAATTAATTTGCCAGAAATGAATTTATTGCCTTGCAGAACTGCCCTCGAGAATGTACCTGAACCATTGCAGTATATGTAGTGACAGAGAGAGCTCTGGACTTCGATCCAGTGATGGTGAAGGAATGGTGTGTGAGGATCAGAGGGGCACTGCAAGGGTATTTGTCCTTACGCCTGTCTCATTATTATTTAGCCAACTCTGTAAAACAGCCAGATCACTCCCCTTACTCTTTCCCCTTCATGATTCAGATTTCTGGATTATTGGGTTCTCTTCTGGGGCAGATGGGACCTGTACAAAAGGGACAGGTTGCACTTGAATCTGAAGGGTCCAATATTCTTGCGGGAAGGTTTACTAGAGCTGTTGGGAGTGGTTTAAACTAATATGGCAGGAGGATGGGAACCAGGATGATGGAGCTGAGGACCAGCCGGCAGGTTTACAAGTCGATGATGGGTGTAACATGAATGTAAGGAAGGACAAGCCCATGACTGGGTACAAATGTAGACAGAGTAAAGAGTTAAATTGTACCACAGAGGCAAAATTCAAAAGGGCGAAGAAATCAGGACTGAAGGTGCTGTATTTAAATGCTTGTAAGAGATGGAATTACATCTTTAGAAAGTGGTGACGTAGGGTCAGAGAATTTTGAATTTTTGTGGGTGGAATTAAGAAATTGCAAGGGAAAAACAAAACATAGAAACATAGAAAATACACAGCTCAATACAGGCCCTTCAGCCCACAAAGCTGTGCCAAACATGTCCCTACCTTAGAACTACCTAGGCTTTACCCATAGGCCTCTATTTTTCTAAGCTTCATGTAGCCATCCAGGAGTCTCTTAAAAGATCCTATCATTTCTGCCTCCACCACCGTCGCCGGCAGCCCGTTCCACGTGCTCACCACTCTCCGCGTAAAAAACTTACCCCTGACATCTCCACTGTACCTACTTCCAAGCAGCTTACAACTATGCCCACTCGTGCTAGCCATTTCAGCCCTGGGGAAAAGCCTCTGACTATCCACACGATCAATGCCTCTGATCATCTTGAGAATGGCCTCAGGTTTTGCAGGTCATTACCTGAAGCTCATTGTGTCCACAATCAATTGCTCTGGTTAGATTATCCTGGAGCAAGATTCAGTCCACAAAATGGGGGAAAACAAAGTGTCTGTTTACAAACAAGAGAAAATCTGCAGATGCTGGAAATCCGAGCAACACACACACAAAATGCTGGAGGAACTATATGCTTCCCCTGCACTTGATTAGTCTGTAGTTTCTTCTGGTCAACAAAGGAATTACGGACGTATGAGAGAGGAGCTTGCCCAGGTAGATTGGAAGAGGATACTGGCTGGGATGACAGAGGTGGCTGAAGTTTCTGGGAATAGTTCACAAGGTGCTCAATAGATAATGTCCCACAGAGGAAGAAGTTCTCAAATGGCAGGGGTAGGTAACCGTGGGTGACAAAGGAAGTTAAAGACTGCATAAAAGCCAAGGAAAGGGCATATAAGAGTCGCAGCAGAAGGAGGAGCGAGGGGCTCGGGAGAGTGCTCAGTGCTGGGGAGCAGCTGAGGAGTTGAGGTGAGTGTGCTTTAAAAGGAGCTCGGAGGGCAACTGAAGAGTTAAACAGTGTGTTGATTAGTTGATCAGAGGGAGTGAGTACTTGAGAGAATTGGCAGGGACAAATAAAAGGAGGGGTAACTGAAGAGGAGCGGCCAGTGTGTGAGTGGCTCAGGGTAGGAGTGGAGCTCTGAGGCTTTGGCTCGAGAGGCTTCGGCGAGCAGAGGCTGAGGGCGAGCCTGTTCCCAGTGAGGTAAGGCCAGGTAAGTTCATTTAATTAATTTAATTAACTTAGGAGCAGGTAATGGAGGCAGCAGTTAGGGCAGTCGAGTGCTCCGTTTGCAGGACGTGGGAAGTCAGGGCGAGCACAATTGTCCCTGATAACTACACCTGTAAAAGGTTCATCCAGCTGCAGCTCCTGACAAACCGAGTTAGGGAACTGGAGCTGGAGCTGGATGAACTTTGGATCATTCGTGAGGCACAGGCAGAAATAGACAGGAGTTTCAGGGGGATAGTCACCCCTAACAGTCAGGAGGCAGGTAGCTTCGTGACTGTCAGGAGAGGGAAGGGGATTAGACAGAATGAGCAGAGCACCCCTGTGGCTGTTCCCATCAATAGTAAGTATACCGTTTTGGACATTGTTGGTGGGGACGACCTACCAGAAACAAGTTGCAGTGGTCACGTCTCTGGCACCGAGACTGGACCCTCAGCTAGAAAGGAAGGATGGAAAAGAGGAGAGCTGGAGTGGTAGGGGATTCGATAGTTAGGGGGACAGATAAGAGGTTCTGTGGGAGAGATCAAGAATCCTGGATGGTCTGTTGCCTCCCTGGTGCCAGGGTTCGTGATATCTCGGATCGAGTTCTCGGTATTCTCAGGAGGGAGGGTGAGCAGCCAGATGTCATGGTCCATGAAGGGACCAATGACGCGGATAGGAAGGAGGAGGAGGTTCTGTAAAGAGAATTTAGGGAGTTAGGTGCAAAGTTGAAGGACAGGATCTCCAGGGTTGCAATCTCAGGAATGCTACCCATACCACGTGCTAGTGAGGCTACAAATAGGAAGGTAATGCAGCTAAATACGTGGCTAAGGAGATGGTGCAGGAGGGAGGCCTTCATGTTTCTGGACAATTGGGCTTTGATCCAGGGAAGGTGGGACCTGTTCCGACGGGACGGGTTGCACCTGAACTGGAGGGGGACCAACATCCTTGTGGGAAAGTTTGCTAGTGTTGCTCCGGGGGGGGGGGGGGGGGTTAAACTAGATTTGCAGGGGGAGAGGAACCAGAGTGTTAGAGCAGATAGTGAGGTGGAGGAGGATAAAGGTCATGAGAGGACTGCATGCACAGACAGTAATCAAAGGTTTGTACTTGATAGAAATGTTCTCAGGTGCATCTGTTTCAATGCAAGGAGTATTGTAGGTAAAGCAGGGATTGGCACGTGGGATTATGACATTATTGCTATTAGTGAGACTTGGTTGCAGGAGGGGCAGGACTGGCAGCTTAATGTTCCGGGGTTCCGTTGTTTTTGACGTGACAGAGGGGGAGGGATGAAAGGGGGAGGAGTGGCATTACTAGTCAGGGAGAATATCAGAGCCGTGCGTAGACAGGACAGCCCAGAGGGCTTGTCTACAGAGGCCTTATGGGTGGAGCTGAGGAATGGGAAAGGTGTGATCACACTAATAGGGTTGTATTATAGACCGCCCAATAGTCAGAGAGAATTGGAGGAGCAAATCTGTAGAGAGATAGCAGACCGATGTTAAAAAAAGATAGTTGTAATAGTAGGGAATTTTAACTTTCCACATATTGACTGGGACTCCCACACTGTGAAAGGGCTAGATGGCTTGGAGTTTGTCAAATATGTTCAGGAAAGTTTTTTAAACCAATATGTAGAGGTACCAACGAGAGAGGATGCAATACTTGATCTCCTATTAGGGAACCAGACAGGTCAGGTGACAGAAGTATGTGTAAGCAAACATTTTGAGTCCAGTGACCATAATGTCATGAGTTTCAAGTTAATTATGGATAAGGATAGGTCTGGTCCTCGACTTGAGGTTCTAAATTGGAGAAGGGCCAATTTTATGGAAATGAGAATGGATCTAGGAATAGTGGATTGGGATAAGTTGTTTTCTGGCAAGGTTGTGTTCTGTAAGTGGAAGGCCTTCAAAGGTGAAATTTTGAGAGTGCAGAGTTTGCATGTTCCTGCCGGGATTAAAGGCAAAGTTAACAGGCATAGGGAACCTTGGTTTTCGAGGGATATTGGTGATCTGGTTAAGAAAAAGAGAGAGGTGTATAGCAGGTATAGGCAACAAGGAACAAATAAGGTACTTGAAGAGTATAGAAAATGTAAGAAAATACTAAAGAAGGAAATCAGGGAGGCAAAAAGAAGACATGGGGTTGCTTTGGCAGATAATGTGCAGGTAAACCCGAAGAGTTTCTGCAAGTATATTAAGAGTAAAAGGATAGTAAGGGACAAAATTGGTCCCTGAGAAGATCAGAGTGGTCGTCTATGTGTGGAGCCTCATGAGATGGGGGAGATCTTAAACAGTTTTTCTGCATCAGTAGTTACTCAGGAAACTGGCATAGCGCATATGGAAGGCAGGGATACAAGCAATAGTGTCATGGAACATATAGAGATTAAAGAGGAGGAGGTGCTTGCTGCTTTACAGTGAATAAAGGTAGATAAATCCCCCGGGCCTGACATGATATTTCCCTGAACCTTGAGAGAGACTAGTGTAGAAATTGCAAGGGCCCTGGCAGAAATACTTAAAATGTCCTTAGCCACGGGTGTGGTGCCGGAGGATTGGAGGGTATCTCATGTAGTTCCGTTGTTTAAAAAAGGCTCCAAGAATAAACCAGGTAATTACAGGCCAGTGAGCCTGACATCAATAGTAGGTAAATTATTAGAAGGTGTTCTGAGAGATCAGATATACAAGTACTTGGACAGCCAAGGGCTGATTAAGGATAGTCAGCACGGTTTTGTGCGTGGTAGATAGTGTTTAACGAATCTTGAAGAGTTTTTGAGAAGGTTACCAAGAAAGTAGATGAAGGAAAGACTGTGGATGTTGTCTACATGGACTTTAGTAAGGCCTTTGACAAGGTCCCACATGGGAGGTTAGTTCAGAAGGACACTAGGTATCCATGGAGAGGTTGTAAACTGGATTTGAAATTGGCTGTGTGGGAGAAGATAGAGAGTGGTAGTGGATGATTGCTTCTCAGACTGGAGGCCTGTGACTAGTGGTGTGCCTCAGGGATTTGCGCTGGGACCATTGTTGTTTGTTGTCTATATCAATGATCTGGATGATAATGTGGTAAATTGGATCAGCAAGTTTGCTGATGACACTAAGATTGGAGGCGTTATGGACAGCGAGGAAGGCTTTGAAAGCTTGCAGAGGGATCTGGACCAACTGGGAAAAATGGGCCAGAAAATGGCAGATGGAATTTAATGCAGACAAGTGTGAGGTGTTGCATTTTGGAAGGACAAATCAAGGTAGGACATACACAGTAAATGGTAGGGCACTGAGGAGTGTGGAGGAACAAAGGGATCTGGGAATTCAGATACATAATTCCCTGAAAGTGGCGTCACAGGTAGACAGGGTTGTAAAGAAGGCTTTGACATCCTGGCATTCATAAATCAAAGTACTGAGTGTAAGAGTTGGGATGTTATGGGAGGTTGTATAAGACATTGGTGAGGCCAAATTTGGAGTATTGTGTACAGTTCTGGTCACCTAACTATAGGAAGGATATCAGTAAGATTGAAAGAGTGCAGAGAAGGTTTACTGGGATGTTGCCAGGTCTTCAGGAGTTGAGTTACAGGGAAAGATTGAACAGGTTAGGACTTTATTCCTTGGAACGTAGAAGAATGAGGGGAGATTTGATAGAGGTTTACAAAATTATGAGGGGTATAGACAGAGTAAATGCAAGTAGGCTCTTTCCACTTAGATTAGGAGAGATAAATACGAGAGGACATGGCTTTAGGGTGAAAGGGGAAAGGTTTAGGGGGAACATTAGGGGGAACTTCTTCACTCAGGGAATGGTGGGAGTGTGGAACGAGCTGCCATCTGACATGGTAAATGTGGGCTCACTCTTCATTTTTAAGAATAAATTGGATAGATACATGGATGGGAGAGGTCTGGAGGGTTATGGGCTGGGTGCAGGTCAATGGGACTAGCGGATTAAAGTTTCGGCACAGACTAGAAGGGCCGAATGGCCTGTTTTCTGTGCTGTAGTGTTTTATGGTTCTATGGTTCTATAGGCACATGGATGATAGAAAAATGGAGGGATTTGTGGGAGGGAGGGGTTAGATTGATTTTGGAGTAGGTTAGAAGTCAGCACGACATTGTGAGCTAAAGGACCAGTACTGTGCTGAACTGTTCTATGTCCTGTGACGCTGCTCTATGTCTAGTTTGATACTGGTCCTGGGAGATTTTATTCTCTACCCCTGTCTCAATATACCATGTATGGCATGGTCTGTCTAGGTGAGGTTTTTCACCCTACCTCGATACATGCCACACTCTTTACTGTTGGACTTCGGCCATATTCCACCAAGATACAACACTGGGTGGCACAGGAGGCCGGTTCCTGCCTGTCGAACTTGCAGCTCCTCCCATGGAGGGTCAGGCACCCTGAGCCAATAGACTGGTCCTGGACTTATTTTCCATATGGCATAGTTTGCATTTTGTAGTTTGATTGCTTGTGGTTTTTGTATTGCTATATTTATGCTCTATCCTTGGTTGGCGCGGCTGTAACGAAACCCAATTTCCCTCGGGATCAATAAAGTATATCTATCTATCTATAAGCTTCTTCCCCTCTGCCATCCGATTCCTGAATGGACTTTGAAGCTTTGGACACTACCTCACTTTTTTAATATACAGTATTTCTGTTTTTGCACATTTTTAAATAATCTATTCAATATATGTAATTAATTTACTTGTTTATTTATTATTATGTTTTATTTTATTTTTTCTCTCTCTGCTAGATTATGTATTGCATTGAACTGCTGAGTTAACAAATTTCACGTCACATACCGGTGATATTAAACTTGATTCTACATTCTGATATGCCAGTGATATTAAACTTGATTCTGATTGTAATACAGATTTCCAGTTGAGTCAGAATCAGAATCAGGTTTATTATCACTGGCATGTGACGTGAAATTTGTTAACTTAGCAGCAGCAGTTCAATGCAATACATAATATAGAAAAAAAATTTAAAAAAATAATTAAGTAAATCAATTATTGTATACATATATTGAATAGATTAAAAACGTACACAAATCAGAAATACTGTATATTAAAGAAGTGAGGTGGTGTCCAAGGGTTCAATGTCCATTTAGGAATCGGATGGCAGAGGGGAAGAAGCTGTTTCTGAATCGCTGAGTGTGTGCCTTCAGGCTTCTGTACCTCCTACCTGATGGTAACAGTGAGAAAAGGGCATGCCCTGGGTGCTGGAGGTCCTTAGTAATGGACGCTGCCTTTCTGCGACATCGCTCCCTGAAGATGTCCTGAGTACTTTGTAGACTAGTACCCAAGACGGAACTGACTAGATTTATAACCCTCTGCAGCTTCTTTCGGTCCTGTGCAGTAGCCCCTCCATACCAGACAGTGATGCAGCCTGTCAGAATGCTCTGCACAGTACATCTATAGAAGTTTTTGAGTGTATTTGTTGACATACCAAATCTCTTCAGACTCCAGATGCGTATAGACGCTGTCTTGCCTTCTTTATAACTACATCGATATGTTGGGACCAGGTTAGATCCTCAGAGATCTTGACACCCAGGAACTTGAAGCTGCTCACTCTTTCCACTTCTGATCCCTCCATGAAGATTGGCATGTGTTCCTTCGTCTTACTCTTCCTGAAGTCCACAATCAGCTCTTTCGTCTTACTGACATTGAGTGCCCAGTTGTTGCTGCGGCCCTCAACAATCTCATCAATCCCACTGTCACACTCACCCAATAACCAATACAACTCTCTACCAGCACCCTCTGTGTCCTAATAGCAAGCCCATTTTGGATTCAATTCACCAGTCACCCTGGATCCCACAGGCCCTGAACTTTAGAAGCAGTCTCCCATGCCATATAGCCTGGTTCTGTGAGGCATGACTCTAATTCTATACACCCCACTGGCCTGGGTAACAGAGTGATACAGCAAAGGTACAGAAACAGGCCCTTCTGCCCATCAGAATTAGAATCAGGGTTAATATCACTGGCATATTTTGTAAAATTTGTTGTCTTTGTGGCAGTGCTGCAGTGCAATGCATAGTAATAGAGAAAAAAAACTGTGAATTACAGTAAATAGTTGTCTTCTGTGTTGGCACGTGGCCAAGTGGTTAAGGTGTTGGTCTAGTGATCCGAAGGTCGCTAGTTTGAGCCTCAGCTGAGGCAGCATGTTGTGTCCTTGAGCAAAGCACTTAACCACACATTGCTCTGCGACGACACTGGTGTCAATCTGTATTGGCCCTAGTGCCCTTCCCTTGGACAACATCGGTGGTGTGGAGAGGGGAGACTTGCAGCATGGGCAACTGCCGGTCTTCCATGCAACCTTGCCCAGGCCTATGCCCTGGAAACCTTCCAAGGTGCAAATCCATGGTCTCACGAGACTAACGGACGCCTATTTTATTTTTTTTTTCTATTCTTCTTCTTGGTCTCTGTTGGTCAGAGTTGACCATGGATATTGTGTCCTAGCTGTCCAGATCTGCAAGCCTGGGCCGTACGATGTGGAGAGCAGGCTCCTTCCCTCCACGTATCTGATGAATCCAAAGGAACGGCAGAGACCGATACAGTCTGGCACCAGGAGTTGCCAGTCAGCATTGAGCTTAATGTAGAACTGCCTTAGGGACTCCGGTTCTGGATTTTTCCTTTGGGGTTTACTCCCAAAGCTTTCCTCATGAGTCTCCACAAGGCAGTGGAGGTTTGAGATTATAGAGTTTTCCTTCTCCTAGATGAGCCTCGAACCACAGCTGACAAGCCCCATCTGCCCAAAGTAACTGGCTTTGAGCCACCAGGAGCCTGCCTTTGCCCCTTCTCCTGTCAGTAGAAACAGTTCCACCGGGCTCAGTAGTTAAGCCACCCATGAAGGCCAGGAGCTAGACTTGGTTGTTCAGAGGCTATGTGAGGCGCACGCCATCAGGAGCATTTAATAGGTAGTGGGAGTTTGTCCCCATTACCACCCCCAGCTATACCAACCTTGCATATATAGTATATATCTGACAGTTAAATTAAGTAAGTAGTTAAAAATTAGAAATAAAAAAGGAATGAGGTAATGTTCATGGGTTCAATGTCCATTCAGTTTTCGGTTCAGGCTCCTGAGCCTCCTTCCTGATGATAGCAATGAGAAGAGGGCATGTCTTGGGTAATGAAGCTCTTTCATGATGAATGCTGCCTTCTTGAAGATGTCCTGGATATTACGGAGACGAGTGCCCATGATAAGTTTACAACACTCTAGCTTATTTTGATCCTGTGCAGCAGTCACCCATCCATACCAGACGGTGGTGCAGCCAGTTAGAATGTTCTCCGCGGGACATCTGTAGAAATTTGCGAGTGTCTTTGGTGACATACCAAATCTCTTCAAACTCCTAATGAAACATAGCTGCCGTTGTGCCTTCTTTATAACTGTATTGATATGTTGTGTCCAGGCTAGATCCTCAGATATGTTAACACCCTGGAACTTGAAGCTGCTCACTCTTTTCACTTCTGACCCCTCGATGAGGATTGGTGAGTGCTCCTTCGTCTTACCCTTCCTGAAGTCCACAATCAGCTCTTTGATCTTACTGATGCTGTGTACAGAGTTGTTGCTGTAACACCACTAAACCGGCTCAGTATGCCCTCTCTTCATTGCTACCACTTCATTATTTCTAGTTGATATCTCTCACTCCTGTACGCTCTCTTGTCACCATCTGAAATTCTGCCAACAATGGTTGTGTCAACAGCAAATTTATAGGTAGTGTTTGAGATTTGAGCTGTGCCTAGCCACACAGTCACGGGTGTAGAGAGAGTAGAGCAGTGGGCTAAGCACACGCCCCTGAGGTGTGCCAGTGTTGATCGTCAGTGAATGGAGATAGTATTTCTGATCCACACAAGATCGTTGTCCTCTGCTTAGGAAGTCAAGGATCCAGTTGCAGAGGAAAGTACAAGTGCCCAGGTTCTGGAGCTTTGTAATCAGAGCTGTGGGAATGATTGTGTTAAATGTTGAACAGCCATCAATAAACAGCATCCTAATATAGGTATTTGCATTGTCCGGGTGATCTAAGACCGTGTGAAGAGCCTATGAGATTGCATCTGTCGTAGACCTATTGTGGCGATAAGCAAATTGTAGTGGGTCCAGGTCCTTGTTGAGACAGGAGTTAACTCTAGCCATAGCCAACCTCTCAAAGCACTTCATCACCGTAGGTGTGACTGCTACCGGACAATAGTCATTGAGGCAGCTCACCCTGCTGTTGGGTCACTGGTGTGATTGTTGTCCTGTTGAAGTAGATGGGAATTTCAAATGATAGCAGTGAGAGATTGAAAATATCACCCCCTGCCATCACCTCCATTCCAACTTTATTGCCCATCTACACTGATCCTATCTGCCCTCATTAAACCTTTATTGTTCTGCATCTTGTCTCGTTGAGAGTCTGAAGCTGTCGTTGGCCCTGTTGGTACGTACTTTCAGGCTTTTGTATCTGCCCATTGGGAGGGATGAGAAGGGAGAAGGTCTGGGGGTGGGTGGGGTCTTTGATAATGTTGATTGCTTTACTGAGGCAGCAGAAAGTGCAGACGGAGTCAGTGATGGACTGAACTATGTCCACAACTCTGCAGTTTCTTGTGATCACGGGCAGGGCAGTTGCAGTACCAATCCAAGATGCATCCAAAATGCTGGAGGAGCTCAGCAGGTCAGGCAGCATCCATGGAAATGAATAAACAGTCGATGTTTCGGGCCGAGACCCAAGGGCCTGACATAGATGCTGCAGCTGCTGGGTTCCTGCAGCATGGTGTGTGTTGCTTGCGATATCCAGCACCTGTAGAGTCTCTGGGTTTGAATCGTGTCTAGAGAGGATGGTCACTGTGGAGCATCGTTAAAATCTGCTGAGGGTGGATGGAGTATACCTGAAACTCAGAATCGGGGTTATTATCTCTGACTATAGCATGAAATTTGTTGATTTGCAGTACAGTTAAAAGACATCTGTAGAATTACTATACATTACAAAATAATAAATTCTGCAAACAAGGTATTGCGATAGTTCACGGGTTCAAAGGTACAATTTAATGTCAGAGAAATGTATACAATATACATCCTGAATTGCTTTTTCTTCACAACCATCCACAAAAACAGAATGCCCCAACAGTCAAATGTTAGAGCCCCAAAGTCCCCCCCCCCATTTTCCCCCGCCCGCTCATAAACGGCAGCAAGCAACCATCTCCCCTCCCCTCTGTTGAGAAATCAGATAGTGGAGGGGAATGAGGTAGTGTCCATGGGTTCATTGTTCAGAAATATGATGGTGGAGGGGAGTGAGGAACTCCACACAGAATATACCAGAGGCCAGGATCGAACCGGGGTCACTGAAGATGTGAAACAGTAGCACTACCTGCTGAATGGCAGAGTCACATCACTGCACTGGGCTTCGACTGGGGCAGATTCGCAGCTCTGCACCAGCATTATAGCGCAGAAATTTCTGCCTTGGGACCAGATGGAATCGTCAGACAGGACAGAGAGTGAAACAGAGAGACAAAGTGGGGGAGAGAGAGAGAGAGGAGAGAGTGAAGGGTTGGGGGAGAGAGGTGGGGAAGGAGCAGGTGGAGAGAGGGAGAGAGAGATAAGAATGGGAGGGAGGGGATGGGGAGAGAGGAGGGGGGGGTGAGGGGATGGGGATGGGATGGAGAGAGAGAAAGAGATGAGAGAGAGGGAGGAAATAAGAGGTTGGGGGGGGACAGAGAGAATGAGAGGGATGCCACTAGGTCAACACTAAGATCTGCGTCACTCCCTGATCAAAGCAGAGCTCGAATTTGGCCCGAACTAACACAGTTGGTAATGGTATGTTAGATATCTTGCCAACCCAACGCTGGGCACTGGTGGTCAAAGCAGTTTCAGTGAGCTCATGTAGGAGGTTGTTCTGGCATCTCCTCGACCAGTGAGAGATACTTTCTTTCACCGTGTTCATAAGGAATGCCAGCCCCTCCCCCAGTTTCAAGATCTGGGAATCAGTACAATGGTTTCAAAAGCAAGTTGCAGAAGCGCTTTAAATAGATATGCAATGCACAAGGCAGGGAACATGAAGCTTACATTGTTTTTCACATTACAGTCACCAGTCCCTGTCAGCGTCTCACCACTGATAGTCCAGCACCCAACACTCAACACGTCAACTCTCTCCCTGAGCTCTCTGTGTTCAGTACCCACAGACATATGGTCTCACATCGCACATGCTCTCTTAATTGCCGTGATCTTCCCACTGATTATGAACGCAATTGCCCTGCTGGTTTTGAGTTAGTTATTGAGCAGACCTGTGATGATATCACTGAATGCCTGAACACAGCAGGCAGCCTGTAGCCAAATTGGCATCAATTTAAAAGGAAGCTTCAAATGTGAATGTCATAAGGAATCTCGTCTGGATTCAGCCAATAGAGTGTGCAAGACTGGAGGCAAAGAGGCCTGCTTGATCCTTCCAAATCAGCATGAGATTCAGAAACTTGGTCTACATCATCAGGAGTACAGAGCAGAATGAAGCCATTCGGCCCATTGAGTCTGTTCCGCCATTATATCATGGCTGATTTATTACCCCTCTCAAACCTATTCTCCTGCTTTCTCCTGGGAGGATGGGAGAGCAGCGTGCCGCGAGTGCAGCCCTCCGGTGAAAATGATATCGTTTCCGTTAAATAGGGGCCATGGACAATTCTGATTTGATGGAGACAGACGTGAAAGCACAGAGGAACATCTGGAGAAATTTCTGAAACGCCAGTTCGCTGCTGTTGTTACATAGAAACATAGATAATAGGTGCAGGAGTAGGCCATTCGGCCCTTCGAGCCTGCACTGCCACTCAGTATGATCATGGCTGATCATCCAACTCAGAACCCTGTACCAGCCTTCCCTCCATACCCCCTGATCCCTTTAGCCACAAGGGCCATATCTAACTCCCTCTTAAATATAGCCAATGAACTGGCCTCAACTGTTTCCTGTGGCAGAGAATTCCACAGATTCACCACTCTCTGTGTGAAGAAGTTTTTCCTCATCTTGGTCCTAAAAGGCTTCCCCTTTATCCTCAAACTGTGACCCCTCATTCTGGACTTCCCCAACATCGGGAACAATCTTCCTGTATCTAGCCTGTCCAATCCCTTTAGAATTTTATACGTTTCAATAAGATCCCCCCTCAATCTTCTAAATTCCAACGAGTATAAGTCTAGTTGATTCAGTCTTTCATCATATGAAAATCCTGCCATCCCAGGAATCAATCTGGTGAACCTTCTTCGTACTCCCTCTATGGCAAGGATGTCTTTCCTCAGATTAGGGGACCAAAACTACACACAATACTCCAGATGTGGTCTCACCAAGGCCTTGTACAACTGCAGTAGTACCTCCCTGCTCCTGTACTCGAATCTTCTTGCTATGAATGCCAGCATACCATTCGCCTTTTTCACCGCCTGCTGTACCTGCATGCCCACTTTCAATGACTGGTGTACAATGACACCCAGGTCTCGTTGCACCTCCCCTTTTCCTAATCGGCCACCATTCAGATAATAATCTGTTTTCCTGTTTTTGCCACCAAAGTGGACAACCTCACATTTGTCCACATTAAATTGCGTCTGCCATGAATTTGCCCACTCACCTAACCTATCCAAGTCACCCTGCATCCTGTTAGCATCCTCCTCACGGCTAACACTGTTGCCCAGCTTCGTGTCATCCACAAACTTGGAGATGCTGCATTTAATTCCCTCATCCAAGTCATTAATATATATTGTAAACAACTGGGGTCCCAGCACTGAGCCTTGCGGTACCCCACTAGTCACTGCCTGCCATTCTGAAAAGGTCCCGTTTATTCCCACTCTTTGCTTCCTGTCTGCCAACCAATTCTCTATCCACATCAATACCTTACCCCCAATACCATGTGCTTTAAGTTTGCGCACTAATCTCCTGTGTGGGACCTTGTCAAAAGCCTTTTGAAAATCCAAATATACCACATCCACTGGTTCTCCCCTATCCACTCTACTAGTTACATCCTCAAAAAATTCTATGAGATTCGTCAGACATGATTTTCCTTTCACAAATCCATGCTGACTTTGTCCGATCATTTCACCGCATTCCAAATGTGCTGTTATCACATCTTTGATAACTGACTCTAGCATTTTCCCCACCACCAATGTCAGGCTAACCGGTCTATAATTTCCTCGGTCTCTCTCTCTCCCTCCTTTTTTAAAAAGTGGGGTTACATCAGCCACCCTCCAATCCTCAGGAACTAGTCCAGAATCTAAAGAGTTTTGAAAAATTATCAGTAATGCATCCACTATTTCTTGGGCTACTTCCTTAAGCACTCTGGGATGCAGACCATCTGGCCCTGGGGATTTATCGGCCTTTAATCCCTTCAATTTACCTAACACCACTTCCCTACTAACATGTATTTCCCTCAGTTCCTCCATCTCACTGGACCCTCTGTCCCCTACTATTTCCGGAAGATTATTTATGTCCTCCTTGGTGAAGACAGAACCAAAGTAGTTATTCAATTGGTTTGCCATGTCCTTGCTCCCCATAATCAATTCACCTGTTTCTGTCTGTAGGGGACCTACATTTGTCTTAACCAATCTTTTTCTTTTCACATATCTATAAAAGCTTTACCAGTCAGTTCTTACATTCCCTGCCAGTTTTCTCTCATAATCTTTTTTCCCCTTCCTAATTAAACCCTTTGTCCTCCTCTGCTGAACTCTGAATTTCTCCCAGTCCTCAGGTGAGCCACTTTTTCTGGCTAATTTGTATGCTTCTTCTTTGGAATTGATACTATCCCTAATTTCCCTTGTCAGCCACGGGTGCACTACCTTCCTTGATTTATTCTTTTGTTAAACTGGGATGAACAATTGTTGTAGTTCATCCATGCAATCTTTAAATGCTTGTCATTGCATATCCACCGTCAATCCTTTAAGTGTCATTTGCCAGTCCGTCTTAGCTAATTCACGTCTCATACCTTCAAAGTTAGCCTTCTTTAAGTTCAGAACCTTTGTTTCTGAATTAACTATGTCACTCTCCATCTTAATGAAGAATTCCACCATATTATGGTCACTCTTACCCAAGGGGCCTCTCATGACAAGATTGCTAATTAACCCTTCCTCATTGCTCAAAACCCAGTCCAGAATAGCCTGCTCTCTCGTCGGTTCCTCGACATGTTGGTTCAAAAAACCATCCCGCATACATTCCAAGAAATCCTCTTCCTCAGCACCCTTACCAATTTGGTTCACCCAATCTATATGTAGATTGAAGCACCCATTATAACTGCTGTTCCTTTATTGGTCACATTTCTAATTTCCTGTTTAATACCATCCCCAACCTCACTACTACTGTTAGGTGGCCTGTACACAACTCCCACCAGCGTTTTCTGCCCCTTAGTATTATGCAGCTCTACCCATATCGATTCCACATCCTCCCGGCTAATGTCCTTCCTTTCTATTGCGTTAATCTCCTCTCTAACCAGCAATGCTACCCCACCTCCTTTTCTTTCATGTCTATCCCTCCTGAATATTGAATATCCCTGAATGTTGAGCTCCCATCCTTGGTCACCCTGGAGCCATGTCTCTGTGATCCCAACTATATCATATTCATTAATTCATTACTGCGCGATCGGGAATCTTCCGGAGGGATGGCCTCAAAATCCCCGGCTTTGCCTGCTGCTGGTGACTGAGATTGAGGTCGAATCGTTTGGATAGAGATGGCGCTCAGTACTTGGTGTTGGAGGGCTGATCGGAGGCTCAAAGTTTTCGGACGACTCAGAGTCGGACTGTGGTCAGGCATGCCAGAGAGAGCTTTCTTCTTTCTCCTGTCTGCATGAGATGTGGGACATTTGAGAGACTTTGAACTTTTTACTGTGCTCATGGACTGTTCTTCATCAAGTTATGGTATTGTTACACTGTTGTAACTATATGTTATAATTATGTGGTTTTGTTAGTTTTTTCAGCCTTGGTCTGTCCTGTGTTTGGTGATATCACACCAGAGGAAATATTGTATCATTGCTTAATGCATGCACTCCTAAATGACAATAAAAGAGGACTGCGTGTCTTCATTAACTAATAATCTTTGGCACCCTGACTAATCAAGAAACTATCAACCTCCACTTCAAATATACCCTCCATGGTCTCTCCCACCCTCCCCACTTGCACATCTTTCTCCAGACCCTAAATCCTGCCAGCAACCTCCACGTCCACCCCCTCCTCATCCCCTACATCCCTTGCCCCTTCATTGGATCTCATCGTTCTCAGCTGTCCAGAGCTCTGGAGTTGCCTCTCTAAACCCTGCATCCTCTTTCAGCTTTGAGGATTTAGATAGGCGATCTTCGATCTGATACCCTGCTTTGAATATGAGAGTGAACAAGAATTTAACATTTGGAAAAATTAATCCTCCCTCAGGCAAAGTAACGATTGGAACAAGATGGACCTCTTTGCCAAAATTTTGGTCACCTGTCCTGTTATCTCCTGGGCTCAATCCTGTGGTGTGTGTCCAATGTTCTTGCTTATTGCAGCATTTACCTGCACATTGCCTCCAGGTGTATGCAACCAGGCGTGACAGGCTTGGCTCGCTCGCACTGAGAGGGCTTGAATTCCTCTGCAGAGGGATCTGGGCTTCTGGTGCTGAACAATCGCCTGCTGAATTACTTTTCAGATGAAGCTGTCTTGAAAGCAGTCTGTAAACAGCAGATGTGCTCTGAAATAGAGGCATTGGGTTAACTCCAAACTCTAAGCTCTGGATGAAGACATCAGGGAACATAGATTCGACTTGCAAGTGGGAACAGGAACACAGCCAGAAGCCGGATCGCTGCTCCTTCAGGTTCAAACCAATTCACACAGATGCCAGCAGTTTCAAAAAGCTTCATTAGTGGACCCAGATGGAGAGGGGAGCCTATTCCCACAGCAGAAAGACTTGCCTTTGTTCAGCACCTTTCTCTACCTCAGTGCTTCATTGCCTGGCCAGTTCTATCGAGTTCTGGTTGCTGTAATTATATTGGAAATGTGCCCGATACTTTGTGCACAGAAAGCTCCCACCAACAGCAGATAAATCAGTCTTTTCCTGGTGTTGGTGAGCAATAAATTGGTCAGTCCTCTGGGCGGATCTCCCCTTCTCTTCTGTGTACTGCTGAGGGATCTTCGCCTTCTACTGGAGGGAATGGGGGCTCAGGGTAGTTCCAGCAGTTCATCACTCCCTCACTGGGTCAAAATTCTTTGTCCTCAAGTCCCTAGAATGGGATTTACCCATGTCCTCTTGAACCAGAGGTGAATGTCCCATCATGATTGGGAATTGCCACAGTGGGAGATAGAACTTGAGAAGGAGAAACAGCCTTTCCCAAACTCCAAACAACAGGAATTCTGCAGATGCTGGAAATTCAAGCAACACACATCAAAGTTGCTGGTGAACGCAGCACGAGGCAGCACCTCTAGGAAGAGGTACAGTTGATGTTTCGGGCCGAGACCCTTCGTCAGGACGGGTCTCGGCCTGAAACATCGACTCTACCTCTTCCTAGAGATGTTGACTAGCCTGCTGCATTCACCAGCAACTTTGATGTGTGTTGCTTTCTCAAACCCCACCTTTCCAACCACTGGTGCACGGTGTCTGCAGTCTGCACTGCCTACAAAATGCACCATGGTTACTCACCCAGGCCACTCAGCCCCTCCCAAACACCACCTCTCCCACCACCGGCTCACAGTTTCTGCAGTCTGCACCGTCTACAATACACACTGGGGTTACTCACCCAGACCACTCAGCCCCTCACAAACCCCCACCTCTCCCTCCACCGGCTCACAGTGTCTGCAGTCTGCACCATCTAGAATACACACTGGGATTACTCACCCAGACCACTCAGCCCCTCCCAAACCCCACCTCTCCCACCACCGGCTCACAGTGTCTGCAGTCTGCACCGTCTACAATACACACTGGGGTTATTCACCCAGACCACTCAGCCCCTCACAAACCCCCACCTCTCCCTCCACCGGCTCACAGTGTCTGCAGTCTGCACCGTCTACAATACACACTGGGATTACTCACCCAGACCACTCAGCCCCTCCCAAACCCCACCTCTCCCTCCACTGGCTCACAGTGTCTGCAGTCTGCACCGCCTACAATACACACTGGGGTTACTCACCCAGACCACTCAGCCCCTCCCTCCCCCACCTCTCCCACTACCGGCTCACAGTGCCT